>NW_022900935.1:3532449-3556444 GCF_012274545.1 Fukomys damarensis
AGCAGTGGCAAAGTTTATTTGAGAAAGGTGAAAAGTGAGGGAGAAACTGGCTCTGCAGAGCAACTGTAAGCCAAGTAAAAGAGGAAAAAGCAAAATCAAAGTATACCCTGGAGGAAGCAGTGCAGGCTATTGTGAGGAAAGCCACACAGCCTTAAAATGCATTTTATTTATAATTTTCCCACTACTATTAAGGAACATTTTTGCTGTTTCTTGATCATTTATTTTTATAAATGATCTTCTTGTGCACTATGTAGACTTTTCTACTAAAATAATCATTATGAGTGTGTTTTTGTACATACTTTTCCTTTTCTTCAAGCTTACTGTCTGGAAGAGAAAGGACAAAATTACCTTTCTTTTCAAATGATCTAGGGATAGATTAGGATCTCAATGCTCTTTCAACTGAGATATTTGAAGGACAAATTGTTCTTTAAAGATAGAAACAACTGCAGCTTCCAAGCCTGATACACAGCGTTCCCGGCCTTAGTGGCCACAGTACATACAAACCTGTAAGTTTGGGGACTGAAGGTCAGAAGTCACCAGACAGTGGTTGAAGTGATAGAGAGCAGCAGCAAACTCTTCATCTGATGAACCTTAAGAAAGATGGGAAACCAAGTTATTCAAGCAGCGATTTCATGCAGTCCATACTATGCCAATAGCAAAAGTCCACTGGGAAATCCACCAGGAACAAGGCCTCTCTACTGACCCTTGAGTCCATCTTTGTCCACCTCCTTGATGATACTGGCCAGGGTGGCCATATGGTGTTCTGAAAGAGATACACTCAAATAGTTGCGTATGAAATTGTTTCGAGAGTTCAGCATGGAAGAGGTAATGAAGTTCAAAATGTTGGAAGCCAGACCTAAGAACTAAAAGGAAAAAAACAACTAGTATCAGAGGCACAGATCCGGAGCTCCTAAAAACCCTGAATACAAACTGGAAATACGCCCTTAGGTCTACTTCAATAAGTGCATTGAAGAATTAGATTTTTAAACTACTTACAATTGAACTGTTTATGAGTCTTTTCCACATAATTCTACCAGTTACACAAAATAGTATGCCAATTTAATGCAACAGACTTCAGAAAATACAGAGTAAAGTACTTAAAATGTTATCAGACCTATGCTAAGGGGTTTAAAAACAATCTCCCATTTCCAAACACCCTTAAAAGCAGGTGGGATCATTCCCATATAGGAGACAAAAACTAAGCCTGAGAATTTCCAATTTTAGCCCAAAGCCAGTAAGTGGCAGAAGTAGGATTCAAACCTACTCTAATTCTACAGTCCATTCAAATAACAATCAGAGGCCGAACCAGAACTCTTAAGTTATTTAATGTAACATAATCAATGCATGATAAATCCTATGCAAAAACACTTAAACATTATATTTAAGCATTAGTCATCCAACCTATAAAACCTTTTAATTCAAATGATCTGTCTTACAACTGCTCCACTAAAATTCCTCCTCCCCCCAGATCTCAGAAATCCACTCTTACCAGCTCAGGATCTTTGCGACTAGCCAAAATGTTGCCCTTCTCACCAGAGGCCTGCTTACTGGGGCTTTTAACACGAGGAGAGCTTTCCAGGGGAGGGGGAGGGGGAGGGGGCGGAGGCGCCACTTTCTCTTTACTAGGAGAGATGGTCTCCTCGAACCACTGCCCCAAAATCGGCTCACTGTCATCGTCTGAATAGAGAAGGGAAAATTAACATACATACATGCATGCATACACACACACACACACACACACACACACACATACATACATACATGTGAAATATCTGCCTCCTAAAAATGCTTAAATCAAAAGAACACAAGGATACACTGATTGATGGTGGCTGCAAGATTGCATAAATTTGTCAGAAACTATCTAAACGTACATATGAGAGCATTTTATCATACATAATCCAATAAAACTGCCTTTTAAAAGCACCAACAAAGAAAGAAATCAGTTCACTTTATTTTACTGGCAATGAGACAAACATTTTCCAAATTTCTACTTGTGTTACGAGCTATTAACTCCCAGGTGATAAGAATCATACCTCTTTCATAATATCTCACATTTCTCTCATGCTTGATTATGAAGAATCTGAGATATTTATCTTATTCACTCTCTTTAAACTAAGGAAGGAGGGAGGGTTAGTCTGGCCCTGTTGTTTATTAGAACATTCTTTGGGTTTTTTTTCCTAACTACAAATCTATGACAACAGCCAGACTGAACACCTCACATGGGACCTTTCAAGTTGCACAGGGAAAGCTGAGAACACAGGCCATGTGTCAATGCAGCAAGAACTAAGAATAAAGAGATGTACTCTGATTTGGGTGGGAAAGGAATGAAAAGCAACGTGGGCTTGGTTGAAAGAAGTGTTTGTGCATCTTTCAGGGCTGTTCAACGCTCAGCTTGATCTCGGTAACATATCATCTTTCAGTGCACATACAATCAGGCTAGGCAGGTGAAAACATCACCAAGACACTAAAGGGACCTGCTGTACTCTGTAGCTCATGTGTGGAACACAGCAGAGCAGCCTCTACCTTGGCTGCTGTCCTCTTCCGTGCTACTGAAGTCATCCTCATAGTACGTGTTGGAGTCGGTGGAGGCGCTGGCATCACTGCTCATGGAACCCTTCCTCTGTCGCTGTAGGACACACGCCTAAAAACATGATTACAAACTGGCAATTAAAAAGAGCTACTGTACCTAATGTCATTCACCATATAAGTTCTCTCCAAATCTCATTCTCTTTTCTAAATCTGAGAAGTAATTCTGCACCAGAACTCGTGTAGCTTTTCCTACAAAAGCACTCCACCCAAACATGTAGTCAAGACTGGAAATAAAACCCCAAATATTTCCTTAGCACTCCCTAGGTTTCTGCTACAGAATACCAATCATCATAAATCTCCAAGTATCACACATATCATAACACCGATAATAACTGATCCAAATGTTTGGGTACATTCAACCAGCTATATGTTCCTCTCCTTGTCAGGTTGGACACTATGGTAAATGGTCATATTCCCAGCTATTCAGGAGGCTAAGACAGGAGGATCATATGAACCCAAGAGTTCAAAGACAGTCTGGGCAATAAGGGGAGATCTCAAAAAATAAATAAATAGGGGCTGGGGATTTAGCTCAGTGGTTCCACCGCCTGCCTCGCACGAGGTCCCAAGTTCAATCCCCAGTACCATAAATAAATAAATTAATAAAAGTAATACATTTGTCTCCTCTTCAAAACATCATTACAAATGTAGGTTTGTAACTTTATTCGTTTTGAGGTTATACCAATTACTCCAAGTCATTAAGGGCTAGATTCCCACTCACCTTTCTATAGGAGGTTGAGAGTAGTGTCAAGAGCAGGTTTGTCAGTGGGACTGAGTCAATCAGTCGCTGAATCCTTTGGATAGAGGTGCTCTGAGCCATAATGCTCAAGACTGCAGGGGGATCATCTGTCTCCCAACCCTGAAGGGAACAGTATCAAAGAGGAATTAATGACATGACTCAGCCAGAAAGAACCACTGGCACTGCTGGACTACACTGGCTAAGTGGACAGAGCGATTGATATGCCGATTTCCTGAGAACCAGCGCCCTCCTCACCTTGTGAAGAGCCTCCACTTGCAGGTCTTGGAAGAGAGATGTTAACAGTTTGATGGCATGGTTTGCCAATATTACTGACAGCACCCCGAATCCCTGATGCCTACACAAAGAAAACAGGAAACACCTTAGAATACCGAACAAGGAAGTGGCGTATCTTCCCATTCTGTGGTCTCAGGCCCTTTTGAAGTCCTATACTTTTCTCCAAGAAAAACACGTGAACATACACACAAAATCAGTCTATGGTTTCAGAAGTTTCCACTCCCCCTGAGAACTATCCATGAACTGCCAAAAGACCTGCAAGACACAGGGTAAATACTCCTGGAGTAGAAGAAAATCTTAGAAATCCACAGATCTTTACATTTTAAGCTATCAGTTCAAAGCAACTGATTCATTGAAAGATGCTAACATCTTAATGTTGAACTTTTAAAGATTAACAACTTCTACAAAATATTCAGAAATAAACCTAAGAGAACAAAACAGGTTTATATTACATTTGACCTTCCTCTCTCTCTCTCTCTCTCTCTCTCTTTCATGTTTTGACATAGGGTTGTATTATGCAGTTCAGGCTGGCCTCAAACTCATGGTGATCCTCCTGCCTCAGCCTCCCAAGTGCTAGGATTACAGGGGTACGCCACCATGCCCAGCTTACATTAGAGTAAAACTTTTTCTTTCTGTCCAGCATGTACATATGACAAAGGGTTAATATATCTAATATATAACAAGCCATGTAAATCAATAAGAACACCAAAAAGAAAGGTAAAGCAAAGGACATAAAGCACTTTACAAATAAAGAAATATAAAAGACATGCCTGCCTCGCAAGTGCAAGGACCCAAGTTCAATCCCCAGTACTCTCCCCCAAAGGAAGAAATATAAATGACCAGTAAATAGGGAAAACAAAAGAGCACCAGATTAGAAATCAAAGAAATTTCAGAGTAGTATTTTCCCCCTCTCATATTAGCAAATGTGAAAACTAGCGATAGCCAATGTCAAAGAGGACATGGGGAAATGTACACGCGTACATACCGCTGGTGAGACTGCAAACGGGTGTAATTTTTCTGAAGAGCACTTTGACAAAACATTTTGAATTTTAAGTAGGTGTGCCCTTTATCATCACAGTTATACTTCTAGCAGTTCACCTCAAGAAGATAAACAAGTTCCCAAAAATTCAGGTTGCACATGTTCATGAGAGAGCATGATTTAGCCAGCTGAGATAGTGCACACCTGTAATTCCGGAGACTTTGGAGGCTGAGGGAGGAGGATGACAAGTTTAAGACAAGCCTGGGCAACTTAGTGAGGCCCTGTCTTAAAATTTAGAAAATAAATAAGGGCTGGGTGGAATTCACAGTAATGCATTAAAAAAAATTTATATAGACTAATAAACAATGTCACTAAAAAGATATCTATAGTATTCAGTATATAAATACTGATTCCATTTTAAAATTGAAATTATATATGGACAAAAAAATTTTCTAGAAAACTATTCACCAATTTTAGAGAATTTGGCATGATTCTTTTCCCTTATTTGCGCACATCTATATGTTTTATGACTTATAAAATGAACATACATGTATTCTTTTAAAATCTGAATACACAATAGCCATTTTTAAAGTGTGGTTGCTAAGCCGGGAATGGTGGTACACGCCTGCAATCCCGGCACTCTGGTAGGCTGACACAGGATCCCAAGGCAGAGCCCAGCCTGGACAACTCAGCAACTTAGGGAGGATCTGTCTCAAAATTAAAAGGAAGAAGGGGGGGGCAGAAAATGCTCAGTACAGGGTTCAATCATCAGTAGTGACAAAAAAGTACAACTGCGGGCCGGAGATTTAGCTCAGTGGTTCCGCCACCTGCTTCACAAGCACAAGGTCCTGAGTTCAATCCCCAGTACCAAAAAAAAAAAAAAAAGTACAACTTATACTTCTAAAAATATACTTTTTGGTATTCTCCCGTTTCCTTTTACAATGCAAAGAGGGAGGACAGTCACTCATAAAATCACAAACTACTGCTTACTCTGGCATGTTCTTACCTCCCTAATTTGCTCAGTATTTATTGCCTACCCTCTCTCTCAACACCAATTTCAGATTGAGCTTAGGTAAACCTACTTAGATATCGCTGGCAGAGGATAATGCCGCTATTAGAAAACTCTCTGGATGGAACTCTGGATGGATGTTTCTAGGAGTATACACTTCATGCGTCTTGGGAACGTGTCCATTTTTTTTTATTACAGTATTCTAGAACTAACCCAGAGCCTGGGATAGAGAAGATACTCAACATCTCCTAACAATTCAAACGCACCATAGCCAAGGTCAAATTATATGCCTTTCTCTCCCTTCCTCCCACTGAACTTACCCCCAAACCACTGGTTCTTAGGTCAATAAATTACACAGTTCAGTTGGTTCAAGCACAAAATTCCTGATGAAGCCATCAGCAGATCCAGTCAGCCACACCTCCAAACACACCTCAGCTGGACTTCTTTATTCCACCTTTACTTCACCGATCTTTTCCAAGTTTCCCTCTTCTCTCCTCTGTAATAATGCACTGGCTTCCTAACGGTCCTCCTCCTTCCTGTCCATGCTCCTGCAGGTCAGTCTGAACACAACTGTGTTCTCAAAAATCACCAAAAAATCAGACGATATCTCTCTCCTCGTGAAAATCCTCCAGCAGTGCTTGGCTCTGATTATCTGACTCCTGGATACTTCTCTGATCTAATTTTTACCAGCTTCCTTGCTCACTTTCTCTACTCTGGCCATACTGACCTCAATGATGCTCCAATGCCAATTATAATTGTGCCTCAAACCTGAACATTTCTACCCCAAACACTTATATGGCTTGTCCTGTCACTTCACGTACGGTTTCCACATCCTTTTTCTAAGCCCTTTCCAGACCATCCTAACCAAAATAATAGCTGCTACCAATCACCAGCTCCCTGCTCTGGCTTCTTTTTCTTCATAATACTTATGATTGGTAATCTATACTGTACTACTTATTGCTGCATCTGAAAATAAACTCCATAAAGCTAAAGACATCGCTTCACTTAGTGCTGTGTCTCCAATACCTAGAGAGGAGAAAAATGCATGACAGGAACTAAAAGAACAAATAAAATCCAGAATTGCCTAGGCTTAGAAACAAAACCTTGGCTAGCACATGCATCATGTCTCCTCCTTCCCAGCAACCAGGGTTTAGACCTCACCAAAACAGTATCAAATGTTTCAGGCAACAATACAAGAAAGAGGGGCTGACAATACCCTCACCTGATAGGTTAAACAAGGGAGTACTCAACTCCAAGTGAAGTGAACCCACTACAAAAGCATT
Organism: Fukomys damarensis; assembly: GCF_012274545.1. Lineage (NCBI taxonomy): Eukaryota > Metazoa > Chordata > Mammalia > Rodentia > Bathyergidae > Fukomys > Fukomys damarensis. The sequence continues at coordinate 3,539,340 of NW_022900935.1, forward strand.
TGTTTTCCTATGATGAACTTGATTTAAAACCCTAAAAACACATTACAGATATATTCGCTCTCTCTGAACAGACAAGGAAACAAGATCGGAAAAAACTGGTGACTTATCCAAAATCTCACAGCTATGACGTGGAGCTAGTAGACCAGGATCATTATCTCCGTTGTTCAATTCAAAGCGGGTTAGAAGGCGATTCTTTCTAATGACACAGAGAAGAGAGGCTGGGAGTGTGGCTCAGTGGCCAGATGTGTGCTGAGCATTTGCAAGGCCCTGGTTTTTTTTAGGTTTTTGCGAGACACAGTTGCGTTACGTTGCTTAGGCCGTTCAGCCTTGAACTCATTATGTAGCCTGGGCTGGCCTTGAACTTGTGGCGATCCTCAGCTCACTGACTAGTAGATTAGAGGCATGTGCCATCACGCCCAGCTCATGCAAGGCCCTGGTTCCAATCCCCACAACAAAACAAAACCTGACACAGACAGAAAAGGAGTTCCAGCAGCTCACCACTACGAAACAGCAGGGAAATACAACACAGCACCATAGAAATGGTGCGGAGAGAAGCAGACACATACCCTTTGCCGGGCCCCAGTTTGGGGGAACCCACTCCTTCTTTTGTACGGGAAAGGATGTCTCTGACGCGAAGGGCAGCCAGTGGATCCTTCTCTTTCCCCTTATCAGCCAAGGCAGTAGGACTGAGGTTCAATATGAGGAAAAGGCTGTTCAACAAACACCAGGCACCCAGCAACTGGAAGTTCTGATAGTGCTGTTGTAATGGGCACAAAATAAAACATGAACATAGTGATATCCATGCCGCAGAGAACACAGGACAGGGTCACAGAAGGGACATACTTCTTACCTCACCACCAGCCCGGCGGGAGCTGCTGATTGCTTGTCCAATCATGTCGTAGATTTCAAGCTATTCAACGTCAAACACACAAAATTCTGAGCAAGCTGACATTATTTCTTTGTCAGTGCTAAATCCTACCCAGATTGATTTAACTTGAAGAGTTAAATATCCTCAGGTCACTTTCCAATGACATTATTCCACCACCACATTTTCTTGATCTTCGCATGGAACTGACACCCACTTCCCATTCAGCTCAAATGTCACCTCCTCAGAGGCATCTCCTACACCCAAGCACAGCAGCACACGCAGCCCTGCACTGGATGGCTCTCAACCACTGCTCATTCCATGCACTTAGCACCACCTGAAAAGTATGAGATTTACTGTAAACCTCCTCAAAGTATACTGACACCTACTGAGCCTGCAAGTGTGTTTCTGAAGAAATAACTAAACTTTCCCAGGCTCACTCCACCAGAAAGCTGCAGTGTTTTCTGCAGAGCCAAATGATGAGCACCTATACAACGTGTCACGCAAACCAGGCACAGGCCTGCCTCTTGGTCCCACTACTTGAAGGACAGGCGTGTGAAGACTGCTCTAAGTCTTTTCACAACAAGGGAGAGGGCAGAGCTGGCCACACTCCCTCACTGGAATAACCACAGTCCCCACATCCCCAGATGCTACGCTTACGCATTTCTGGACAATTGTGGCTGCATCGCTTTCGTAGTCGTCTTCCTTGGAGCTTGTGGACCCTGTCCGCACTTGCTGTGCACTGCCTACATGAAGGATGGCCATGCAGGTTGCCACACTCACACCTGAAAAAGAACACACAAAGATCCCACCCATGGGGCGTTTCCGAGGCACCACCAGAACTGGAAGATAAGAACATATCCCACCATCTTCATAAAAACCTACACATAAATTTTTTTTTTTTGGTACTAGGGATCGAACTCGGGTCCTTGCACTTGCGAGGGAGGTGTCTGAACCACTGAGCTAAATTCCCGGCCCTATGCATAAATATTTATTGCAGCTTTATTCATAATTATCCACAACTGTGAGCAAATGATGTCCTTTAGTAAGTGAATAAACTGTGGGGCATCCATGCAGCAGAGTATTATTCAGAAATGAAAAAAAAAGATGAGCTACCAAGCCAGAAGGAGGAACCTAACCCTAACCCACCCTGTAAAGCCCACTATTGCACTGTATAATTCCAACTTCAGGACATTATTCTGGACAAACTAATTGTATAGACGGGGAAAAGACCAATACTGACCAAGGGTGAGGGAGGAGGCAAAGGATAAATAGGTGGAGCCCAGAGGATTTCTGGCAGTAAAACTACTCTGAATGACATGGTCATGGTGGATCTATCATATCACATGTGGCAAAATCCACAGTATTATGTAATACAAAGAGCAACCCTAATGGACTATGGACTCCAGTTAACAGCAATGTGTCAATATTAGTTCATTAATGACAACAAATATACCGTACTTATTCCACATGCAGCCAGGAGAGATTTATGGAAATTCTATATAACTCGTTCAATTTTTCCAAATCCAAACTGCTTTAGAAGTAAAATCTAGTTTTTGTTTCAGAGATAGGATCTCTCTGTTGCCAAAGCTAGCGTCAAATCTCAAGCTGAAGAGATCCTCCTGCCTCAGCCTCCCAAGTAACCAGGACTACTGTTATGTGCTACCACACAGCTAAAATTCTAGTAATTTTTAAAAATGAAAAATAATTTTAAAATTTAAGATCATGAACAACAACAAAAAAATCCCTTATCTGACTTAAAAATATTTTTCAAAGTCATCAAAGCCAAGTCCTGCAATCAAATCTCAGGTGATCAAATTTCAACAACAAAGCAAGGTTGGGATGTTTAATTCAAGTACGAAATTTTTTTTCTTCAGTATTGGGGATTGAACCCAGGGGCTCAGACATGCTAGGAAAATATTTATCATGAAGCAACATTCCCAGCGCTTTTTCCTTGTTTGTTTTTTGAGACAGTGTCTCTCTTCAGGGTCACTTCAGGCGGGCCTGGAACTTGCAGCAATGCCCGTCTCAGCTTCCCGAGTGCTGAGATTATAGGCGTGCACCACACCTAGATTTCTGTGATTTCTGAGACAGAGTTCCACGAAATTGCCCAAGCTGGCCTCAAATGTACAATCCTTCTGCCTCAGCTTCCGTAGCCGCAGGACTGTGTATGTCACCATACCTGACTCTACCCTTTTTGGACTTTAATCACAACTTGACTAAATACACTGACATCCACGTGACAGTCAAGAAATTCTCGAAAATTAAAATAAACTAACTCTAAATTTGAAAACACAAGATCAAAGGAAGAATTGTGGGAAATACTGGATCCAGGCATTAATAGAGCACCTAATCACTTATATCTTTAGCTTTCTACTCGTGTGTGTGTGTGTGTGTGTGTGTAACTGGGGACTGAAACCAAGACCTTCACGCTGAGCTACATCCCCAAACCTTCAGACTGGGCTCAGATTTATGATCCTCCTATCCCAGCCTTTCAGGTGTAAGAGGCATGTGCCACCATGCCTAGCTTAATTTGTAGCATTCTATTCTTTTTTTTTTTATGCACCAAGGATCAAACTTAGGCCCTTGACCTTGTGAGGCAGGCAGTAGAACCAGAGCTAAATCCCTGGCCAATTAGTTTTTTTTTTTGTTTTTTTTTTTTTTTACCAGGGATCAAACTTGGGACCTTGCACTTGCAAAGCAGATGGTGGAACCACTGAGCTAAATCCCCGGCCCTAGCATTCTATTCTTAATGCTGCTACCCTACCTAGGCCCTAAATGTGCCTTGCCTGAACGACTATAAATTCCCACTAACCCATCTCCCTGTCTCCTGTATTTCCCCAGACCAGAATATCCCACACTCTAGTAACTTGCAGTTTTTCCTAAAATACAGCTCAGATGCCTGCACTCCTCAGAACCTGTAATGGGCTCTTCACTATCTATAGGATGTGGTCAAAATGACTTTAAATTGCATTTCTCCTTGAGTCATTCTGTCCAGCTATACAGCACCTGCTACCCATAAAACTCACCGACTTACACACATACACACACACACACACACATGCACACATGCACACACAACTATAATATAATCCCCCAAACTGTAGGATACTTTGGTCCTGTTTTTGCCACTGCCTAGGAATAGCCAAGGGGAAGGCCTAACATCTCTTGCTATTTTTACTGACTTTCCAAACTTTAAGTAAACTCTGCTCCTTCTGAAGTACTGAACACTTTCTCATCTCTCATTTAGTTCCTTTCACATATAAAAGTTCTTTACTAATGTCCTCTGAAAAAGCACAACTGCCTGATGGGGCTGGGGATTTAGCTCAGCGGTTCGGTGGCCTGTCTTGCAAGTGCAAGGACCCGAGTTCGATCCCCGGTACCAAAAAAAAAAAAAAAAGGCACAAGTGCCTGTATCTTTCTATTTCCATTCACATACAGATGCTCAATCTATAGCTGAAGAATGTAGGGAGATGAATCAGCCTCAGCAATTTCCTGGTGCTCTCCACATCAGGTTTACAAAGACTGCCTACCTAAACCTTCACCCGCAGAGCCAAGTGAACTTCTAATATCGTTATATCTTCAAAGGTTGAAAACTCAGAATTAATGAATTGGGTTAAAAAGCCACCTGAACAATAATTTTAAAAAATAAACAGGTTTTCAGGCCCCACCTGCAAAGCAGCACCATCAATAGGAAGAAAGGGAATTTTTTTGAAACACAAATATTCTTCACATTTATTAGCATAGAGACCACCTGTCCCATGAAGCTCTAAACCTACTCCCACAGGACTCGGTCTCTCCCTTCTTGGTGTGCCCAAAATATTCTACACATCTCTTATGCCTCTATTATCTCCTACTTGACGTTATACTGTTTAGCCCTGTCTGCTCTCCGCGGAGGAGGTTCAGGCTCTTTGTCGGCAGGAACTACACAGTGCTCATCTCAGGACCGCAGCAGTCCTTGGCGTTCTGCTCCTCACGGAGTAGACACTTGACATCTGTATATACTACAAGATCAAACATGCGCACAACACAACAGCAGCACTTAAACAACAGGGTAATTTTTAAAGATGCCTATTCAGACTTCATTTCACCTCTATGCAACATTAAATCTTCAGAGAAAGGAACAGGTACAGGGAACAGAGTACTCAGGGCTCTCACGGTTTCCTGAAAATATATCTGTCCTTGACTAAAAACTGAGAACTGACATCGTAACTTCTCACCTGCATACAGACAGCTTAGGCTGAGGACCGTCACATCTTGTAGACGAGAGGGATTGAGAGGTTCTAACACAGGTAGAGAAAGGGTATCCAATGCCATAGTTACATCAATCACCAGTGAATGAAAACTAGAACATAATGGAAGAGATCAACAAAAATATCTCCTAGAACCACTTGCGTCTATAATCTGAAAAAGGAAATGAGCATGTCATGAAAAACAGCCAGTTGTATCTCTTTTGATCAGACTACAGCGAACATGCTCCAGGGAGCACCTTACCCATTGCGCACGGCAGTGGCGTCTGCGACTGTCGCAGGCATGATGAAGAAGGAATTGGCCAACACTGCGTCCTGGAACCGATTGATGTAGCGCAGGAAATACGGCAGATTCAAACACACCCGCAGCAGCTTCTCAGAGCCACCTGGATGAGTGACAAGGCACAGCCTCACAACCTTACTGACGCCTGACTATTCTCCACACGGAGAAGCACACTTGAATTTTTTTAAGCAAACAAACCAGCTTTCCGACAGTAACCGGAATATTACCAAGCTCTTGAAGACTAGCCACGTTCTGAGCTATGAACACATTCTTCGTTTTGATAGCAGAGGCTTGATCTGTCGAGGACTGCTCATCATTTTCTCCTTCCACCTAAGAGAAACACAGGACTATCAAGACACTACCATTTCTCTCACTGTTGGCTGCCCTGCTGTGAGAATGAAAGGTGAGTGAGTGGTTATACGGCTACCCTCAGACTCCCCAGCTATGATGGGAGAACTCTTCATCTATACTGGAGAAAATCCAGGTTGTTCTTCCAAGAAGAGGGGAAAAATATGTAGTTTCAAACAGTATATGCTCTACAGCTAATAGAGTGATGCCTTTTACAAAAAACTACACAAGGTCTTTACTTTTATATGCACTGAAAATGCCTAGAAGGATGGTCATCAAAATAGCAATACGTAGCCCGGCACGGGGGTACACATCTGTAATCCCAGCACTCGGGAGGCTGAGGCAGGAGGATCGCCGTGAGTTCAAGACCAGCCTGGGCTACACAGTGAGTTCCAGATCAGTCTCAACTATGTAGTGAGACCCTGTCTCAAAAAACAAACAAAAAATAGCAATAAGTGGACAAAAGCTGGGGTGAGTTGTACTCTGTTTTGTATTTTTTTCTACTACAGTCATACAAAGCCATGCATGGCTTAAAGGCGGGGATATGTTCTAAGAAATGCATCACTAGGCAACCGTGTCATTAGGCAAACACTTCAGAGTGTACTTACGTAGGTTAAGGTGGCTACGAGGTCACTGGATGGCAAAAATTTATGGGACAACCATAGTACACGTGATTCATACTTGACAAACACAGCATACGGCATGTGACTATCATTTTATAGCACAAGTAAAAAAACGCCGCTTCTTTTGTGTGTGTGTTATCATCTTAAATCCCACAGAGACCAGGACATGTGGCTGAAAGACCTTACCAGAGCCTGTGGACTGATGGGTGGTGAGGCCACAGTTCGAGGGTTAAAAACTGAGGTCAGCTGGTTCAAAAAGTTCATCTGTACTTCCTTCTGCTTCAGCTCGGGGCTCACCGGCGAGGCCAGCTCCTTCTGGTCTTCCACTGCAGAGAACGAAAGCAATAACCCGGGGTGAGCAGTGCCGTCAGACGTCAGAAGGCAAGGCCGCCATGAGGTGGCCAAGCAGCCAGGTCTGCGGAAGGACACGCACCATCGGAAAGTGTCTTCACTGTCTGCGGCAGCTTGGCAGATTTCATCATGGCTGTGAATGTGATTATCTCTGTTCTATCTAGGCGGCTACAGCCCGTACACAGCCCCTTGATTAGGAGAATCAAGTGTTTCTGAAAAGAAAACAAATTCAAATGTCTTTCGGGAGATTCTACTCTTCCAGGAATTCTAACTGGCAAAGAAGCAAATTTAGATTCATATAAAGAACTATAATTTGAGGGGGGGGGAACACCACCAAAGAAGAGATGGAAAACTATTGATCCTTAGCCCATATCTCACTCTCAGATTTGTCACATTATTCTCAAAGCATTTATGTTTTCAATTTGAACTTATGGCTTTCTTAAAAATGGGAGGTTTTACCAATAAACTCAATTAAAGCTGGAAAAAAAAAAATGGAAGGTTTCAGGCCTGGGGATTTAGCTCAGTGGTTCTGGTGCCTGCCTCACAAGCTCAAGGGCCTGAGTTTGATTCCCCAGTAGGAAAAAGAAAAAAAGAAAAAAAAAATGGAAGGTTTCAGATACAAAACCAGTTTTTACATCTCTCAGTAACTGAGAAGAGGGCCAGGGATTTGGCTCAGTGGTTCTGCCACCTGCCTCACAAGCACAAGGGCCCGAGTTCTATCCCTGGTACCAAAAATAAATAAATAGATAATTGACAAGATACGGTTAGGGACGTAGCTCAGTGAGAAGGCACTGTGTTCAGTCCCCAATAGCAGAAAAAAAAATTGTTTTTTGAACCTCCATCCCTGCATGGCAACAATCAGCCAAAGCCAAATAGTGATTGGTCGCTTTTGTTAGGGGCCTCATCAACCAGTGTACTTTATACCCGTTTGTTACCTGCCTGCTAAATATATACAAATTTTCAATCCCCGAAAAAAAAGAGGCTGGCAAACTATGGCCCCAACGTGATCTACTGCCTATTTTATAAATGCATTTTAATGAAACACAGCCAAGATCATTCACTTATGTATTGCCCATGGCTGTGTTTACAGTACAAAGGCAGAGTCAACTAGGTGCAACAGATACCATATGGCCTGTAAATGATTTACAATCCAATTACAGAAGTTTACCAACCTCTGCTCAATTCTACTGGTGAATCATGAGCCTACTTCAAAATGAGGGCTAGAAATGGGACATCACACTCACCTGGGACACAGCACAAGCCTCATCTGGATTTTCCAAGCGAAGGAGAGAAAATTCAATTAGGACTTTACAGGCTGCTGCCACTGACTGAAGCTGATTCCGGGGAACTGAGAAAATAATAAGCTTTACTTAGTCTCACACTGCTCAGTCTACCACCAATAAATCACGCCGATCAAGTACTGAGCTCCACATGTCTAACATTTCCCACGGTTATTCTATCGTAGTCATTCAGAACCAACAACCCGAGGAGCAAAGAAAAGCATTTTCACATCGATAAGCATCAACGGCTTAGATTAATTTACCTTACATTTACTGGAAATTACGATAACTATAACAGAAAATACACTAAGTGCCAAGCACTTCAAATATAGTAACTCCTTTAATCTTTAGACCGATTCTATACTGTAGATAATTATTATCTTTCCCATTTTTAACAGATGAGCAAGTTGAAGCACAGAGAGGTTAAACACATGCCTAGTCACACAGCTAGACTCAAATCCAGGAAGTTAGCCTCTCCAGCTCACACCCTTGAATAGGGGCATAACCCCTCCTTTCCCATGGGTTCTAAATGACTTTTTTGCAAGATGTTCCCTACACATAGTTTCCTCTTCCAGTAGCTGCCACTCCCTACAACAAACAGCACTTTCAGTTTACTAGGTTAAGGACTATTCAAGCGGCTAATTTAAATTTTTCAGAACTATTTGAATTAGGATTTTTTAAAAGCTGACAATATAAAAATTCAGAAATAATGTAAAACAAAGTTTGGTCATTTGGAGGGTAGCAAAATTCAGAAAATGGGGAACTAAATCTGAAATCTTTTCATATAGTAGAAATCACAAGAGAATTCACATTTTCACCCAAACCAATAAGGAACAGAGCCTTGATTTGTAGCTGTTAAATCCACAGGTCAGTATCTACTACCACCACCACTCCCACAATATTCACTTTCCAGCGACTGACTCCATGTATGAAATCAATAAATGCTTTTGATTAAGAAGAGAAGGAGCTGGCCAGACACAGTGGCCCATGCCTGTAAACCCAGGTCAGCAAGAGGCACAGGCAGGAGAAGAGCAAGTTCTAGGCCAGCACTGACAACTTACTGTGCCCATCTCAAAATAACTGGAAAGAAACCATAGCAATGTGCTCAGCACCCTCTGGGTTCTACCACCAGAAGCACAAAAGGTGGAGAGAGAGGAAGAGGAAAAAGAAGGAAGAAAAGGAGGAGGGGGAGGAAAAGAAGAGAGAGGAGAAGAAACAAGGAAAGAAAGAGGAGGAGGAAGAAAAGGAGGAAAAAAGGAAAAGAGAAGAGGGGGAGGAAAAGGAGGAGAAACAGGGACAGAAGAAAGAGAAGGGGGAAGAAAAGGGCCGAGGAAGAGGGAGGAGGAAGGAAAAGGAGAGAAGAGGTACACGAGCAGCGATAACCACGGACAGGATGATTACGGAACACGTACCACACCCAGCAGCTTCCAGAGCCCACTCTGATGGCCTCGGGTGGGGTGAGAGCTGCTGGAGCCCCAGCGCGGCTGAAAGTCATCCCCACTCTGGGGAGCCGCCTAGGAGCCTTCGAACACAGACTGTGTGAACAACTCGTTCAGATGCTCTGACAAGAGAATTCACAAACCCTAAGAAGGCAGTGACAAGCAGGGTACTTACTGAGGCTGCAAACTGTTGTAATATAGTGTGTGGAAAGCGCAACAAAAGATGAGTAGAATGGCTCGTACTGCTTCTCGTGGTGCAGGATTTCTGACTCACTGAAAAGAAAATAACCCAGCCATTACTTATTTGTTGCCTCCCACACGCCGTACACCCTTTATAGGGATTCACTTCACCCTTTCAGCAGCTCTGGCACGAAGAGTTAATATCCCTCTATCCAAGGTTGGGAGCTGGGATGTAGCTCAGTGGTCAAGTGCTTACCTACACTGCAGAAGGCCCTAGGGGCAAACCCTGGCATTGCCAAAAAAATAGCTGAGAATTAAGTAATGTGTTCAAGACATGGGGCTCAGTGAGTGCAGGCTAGTAAACAGAAAACATTTTCAAAGCCATTTAAAACTAAAATGCAAGTAAAAACATAACAGGAGTTCTGCGGACTTAGCTCAGTGGTTCCGCTGCCTGCCTCCCAAGTACAAAGACCCGAGTTCGATCCCCGGTACCAAAACAAAACAAAACAAAAAACCAGGATACTAACTTTTTCTATATTACTGATTAGCAAAAACCAAAAAGCTAACAATAGCTTCATTATTAAAAAGGGGTAGATCAGATCACTCAAAATACTGTTAGTGGAGATACAGATTAAAATAGCCCATTTTGGTAGCCAGGAACGGTGGTGCACATCTGCAATCTCATCATGAAGGAGGCTGAGGCAGGAACACTGCCCTGAGTTTGAGGACAGCTTGGGCTACACAGTGTGTGAGTTCAAGGACGGGCCGAGCTACACAGCAAGACTTGGTTTCCCAAAAAGAAAAAAAAAAATTCTTTTTAAAGACCTAACAATGCTAGCCTAAGGCAGGAATGAATTCCAAAACTGACTACCAGAATGCCAGAGCCTTTGCCACAGCCTGGCACTCTCCCGTGTAGGCTAAAGCTAGATCACAACAGATTCAGGGACATTTGAGCCTTATCCTTCATCTTTAGCTGAGGAAATGCCCTCTTGCAGATCTTGGGCCCACTAGATATAAAGGCTGCATACACGTGAGTCATTTTATGTACCAAATCAGATGCTAATCCACAACCCATGAAACATGAAGCCACAGAAAAGATTATAAAATGTATGCTATTAAATGGAAGGAACAGAGATATGGCTAAACAGTTTCCTTAGTGAGTTAAGCTCCAGAAAGAAGTGTCAGCCTAGTAAGAAAACATAAAGTTAGGACTCCATTCACACTGGCAGCAAAACTATCCACCTGCCAAATGAACACAGGAGCCAAAAAGACAAGTTAGTGTTTGGAAGGTGCCAATGTGAGTGACGAATCACCTCAAATGACACTAAAAAGAGTCTGACATAGCAAGTACTTTGCTATCTGGGGATTTATCAAGGATTCAGTGGGTAGGTATCAAAGATTAGACCCTGAATTTAGGATAGCCCCACCAAGAAAAAGGTTTAAGGAGCATTTATATAGAAGGATCTTCCTGCCCAGTGAGGATCATTTTTCCTTATTTATCAGGACAGATTTTTAAAAAGGACGCAAAAACTTTCAAACACCAAGAGCATTCACAGTTCCTAGGGAGCAGCCCATTCAGAAAAGTCCGTGGTATCAGCCCCTCGCCTCTATCTCAGATTCATTTCTTTCACTCCCATCTTTCTTATTCATTGTTCTGAGGTTTTCCACTGGCATTTGATATTTTCTGAGTAATTTACTTTCCTTGATTTACTTCAAAAGCTTATAGCCAGTTAGCCCTACATTTTTCTGCTTAATTGATTTACAAAATCTAAAAGAAAAACTACCCATGCAACAGATGAACTTAATCTGCTTTCATGAACTATATCAGCTTTCCCCTTCCCAAATGTCTTTACTCTAAATAATTAAATGAGCAATAAATATACCTGGTTTAGTGTCCTCCTACTGTAATTTTTTAAAATATGTGTGCATGCTGGGGATTGAGCCAAGATCTCCAAGATCTCAATGTGATTTAGCTAACCTGACTTCCTTCCCTAAAAACATACAAGGAAACAGAACTGGCTGAGCACAATGGAGACCTCTCTAGCTCCTTACAATTTGCCTGGGGCAACTACAAATAAACCCAAGAAATATTGGTTTTAAAAAGACTTGAAAAAAAAAAAAAAAAAGCCGGGCGTGGTGGTGCACACCTGTAATCCTAGCACTGGAGAGGCTGAGGCAGGAGGATCGCTGTAAGTTCGAGACCAGCCTGAGCTACATTGTGAGTTCCAGGTCAGTCTCAACTACATAGTGAGACCCTGTCTCAAAAAACCAGAAAAATTAAAAAATAATAATAAAACGACTTGAAGGCATGGTGGCATGTCTGTAACCACAGCACTCTGAGAGGCTGAGGCAGGAAGACTGTGAGTTCAAGACCAACCTGGGCAAAGTAGCAACTTAGCAAGACTAGGCTGGAGATGTATCTCCAGCTGGGTTCAATCTCCAGTAGAAAGAAAAGACAGAGGAGGAGTAGGGAAGTAATGGATGTTGTTATATCTTTCATTCTCACATCTTTTCTTTCTTTAGACAGGTTTCTCACTAGCTTACTCAGGCTGAACTTGCCATCCTCCTGCCTCAGCCTCCTGAGTAGTCAGAGACGACAGGTGTGCAACACCATGCCTAGCCTTGCTGTCATATGCCTTGATTTTACAGAAAGCGTGTGTAAGTCACCTAATAAAGATGCGCTATCACCCTTCACTACCCCCACTCTCAATCCCCAAGAAACTGACACCAAAATACCAGAGTATATGAGGACATGGAAAACAGAATAAAGGGCACGAGGTTCGCAGGAAAGGGAAGAATGAAGAAATTCAAGACAAATACAATATAAGGGAAAAAAAAGACAATATGAAAAGACGTCTTTCTTCTCTGGCTGGTCAAGCTCTCTCCCTGAAACACTTGTTTTGTTTTGTTTTGTTTTTTCCAACAAACTTTGCAGCAGTGGCATCACTGAGCCTGAAACATGGCCGACGGACACGGAATCTGAGAGTACAAAGGAAAACGGCAGCTGAGTGACAAAGCCAGAGAAATCCAATTTGATGCTTAAGTGAAAAAGAACTGGCTAGGGTCTAGAAATATCGAGCTCTTTTTAGGAAAAGATGGAAATCTAAGGAGGGGCATGCTAAAAGGCTAAGGATTCACCTCCATTCTCCGTCTTAGGTAAACCACTGGAAATTCTGTTCATAAACTTTGGAAATTCTTCGGTCCTCTAACCCTTACCAGATTCAGGAACTCCTAAGTACAGAACCCATTACACTTGTTTCATGACACTTATAGTCGTGAAATATACAATCATAGCTCTCTCCACATAGGCAGGACATGTATCCCGCTGGTGATAATCAAAGACCTAAAAGTTCTCTTTCCGATAGTCCTCTCACATTCAGGACAGACCGGTGATGACGTGACACTAACACATGGAAACATTAAGTCATTAGGACTAACTCACAGTTCTCACAATTAAGACTCCTTCTTTTGGTAGTGGGCTGTTTTTTCTGTGTGTTAATCACCAATTTATGTCCTATAACATACAAATGAAAAAGATTAACAGTATCACGGCACCACTTTCTCTCTTCAAGATCTTTAGGAAATGACTCTCGTACCTAACGGGAATGTTATGACAGCCTCCCTCTCACCAAGGAGGTGTCTTTGTCCTAATCCATCAATTATTTGGGGGGACATACACTGTCAAGGAGGCTTATGACTACAGAGGCCAGATCAGCCCAGGAAGGACTGAATCCAGAAATGGACTGTTTTCTTTTTTAGATCTATAAAGTTTCAAACAAATTATCTAGTGATAACTACGTTCAACATAATATCTTGCAGAGTTAAGAAGAGAGTTCTCTGTACTTCAACACAGAATGCTACATTCAGCAATTACTGTAGACTAATTAACCCCATGGATGGCATGTGCTCCACATAACAAGTTCTAACTCTACTTCTGGTCTGGAAGAGCAATCGTGGTTAAGAGTCTAAGTCTTTACTAGTAAAAGACCTGCTATGAGCAATAAAAATGAAAATGAGGCTGATGGGGGGGGCGCATACTAACAATCCCAGCTGCCTTGGAGGGTGAGGCAGGAACTCAGAAAGTTTAAACCCAGCCTACTCAACTCAGCAAGGACCTGTCAAAAAGAAAAAGAAAACAAAGGAAGGAAGGTGTGTCTAGAGATGTAGCTTAATAGCTTCCCAGCTTGTACAAGTCCTGGGTTCCCAATAATGAAAAAAAGAAAAGAAAAAGGAAGGAATGAACAGCAAAATGAAGGAAGGGAGGAATGAAGGGAAAAAAAGGGAAGCAGACAGATAGGCAGGTGAGCAGTCCTTCAAATAAAATCAGATGTTTTTCTTTTTAAAAAAGCTGTGATAGCCGGGCATGGTGGCGCACACCTGTAATCCCAGCACTCGGGAGGCTGAGGCAATAGGATCGCTGTGAGTTCGGGACCAGCCTGGGCTACACAGTGAGTTCTAGGTCAGTCTCAACTACATAGTGAGACCCTGTCTCAAATAACAACAACAACAACAAAAAAGCTATGATACTTCTGACAGTACATTTCACAATTTATCCAAGATGATCTATTCCTCTTATTTCACAATTTGGTTACAAAGTCAAAGTTATCAAACACAATCGGAACATAAGAAATTTTAATCTATTTTTTCTTCTAAAGATCAATTTCAACTATAAAAAAACATGCTAGAGCCAGACGTGGTGGTGCACACCTGTAATCCCAGCACTCAGGAGGCTGAGGCAGGAGGATTGCTGTGAGTTCGAGACCAGCCTGGGCTACACAGTGAGTTCCAGGTCAGTCTCAACTACATAGTGAGACCCTGTCTCAAAAAACTAAAATAAAAATAAAAATAAAAAAATAGAGACAGGAAGTAGAATGGTGTAGTGCTGAGGAATCTCTTAAAATAAGTGTCACGATACCCAATAGTCAAAGGAGAGGAATTCAAGGGATGAGCATGCTGCCATCTAGAAAGTAAGAGCTGGCATAGCAAACTCAGGACATCATTTTTAAAAAGGAAGCAGAGAATAGCATATTGTAACAGAAAAATAGAAGGCCCCTGGAGATAGGACAGGCACAACAATAGGGAGAAACAAGGGAGCCGCAGAAGATAGGAGCAACAACTATCTAAGTAAAGTAGAAGCCTAGGCATCTAAACCTGTGATTAGCTAGAAAATAAGTCCCATCTATCTCAGCATCTACTGGTGTCAGCTTTACACTCTGCGGCCACGTCTCTCTACGAAAGATGTGTCTGCACAACTCTGAGAACCTACTTCACCTCTGCGGAAGGCAAATGAAGACATTTTCAAGAAACTGATAGAAAGGTGTAACGCGTGTGCTCTAAAGCAGGGGTCAGCAAACTATGACCTGTGGGCCAAATCCAGCTAGTCACCTATCTTTGTACATCTGTGGCTAAGAATGGTTTTTAAATTTTATGAAAGTGTCACGTGAAATTCAAATAAATTTCAGTGTAGATCTGAACACAGCTGGAGCCATTCATTAACAGTATTGTGCGTAAAGAGGCAGCGCTGAGCAGTCCACACAGACAACAGCATCTGCAATCATTTACTTCCTGGCCCTTTTACACAGTTTGCTGACCTGTGCCCTACACCAAACTGTACCGCAAACTTGAGAACTTGACAAACTTGGGAACTTGATAAACGTGATATGTTTAATTGTCCTACTCTATTAAAAAAACTGGTAAGCTAGGTATTTCTTCTTAAATTTTTCTTACGATCATTCTCTCCCCACAGAGCCTGAAGAGGACTCATAACAGGCTTTCAGAGTTAAATGAGCCACAAAAACCAGAACAGAGCCTTCAAAGCTGTTCTAATTAAACACCCATCAGTTTGCATGACTTTCCTAAACCGTGAAGAGAGGTCTTACTAGTGTCCACAAAGCACAGGCTACTCCTCACTGCCTGAACTAATACAGAGAAGGGGGTGGAGTCAGCAGCACTTAACTGGAACATTTCAAACCTAGTCTAATGCGTGTGTGTGGCTTTGGCTCCTTCGAAGGGCAGGATGGGTGGCTTCACAATCACAGTTTAAAAGCTATGGCCCCAATGTAGCTCGGTGTAGTGGTCCTGGGTTCAATCCCCAGAATCACTCTCTCTGTCACACACACACACACACACAGGTCCAGGAATACAGGATGAATGGGAAGGTGTAGACAAATGATTTTATGGACTTCTCGGTTCATACCCATAAAAACATAAAAGTACTGCAAAAATAATGGAACACTGCTGATTTTAAGTAACACTTTGAGTACTGTTCAGAAAAAACACCGCTATACCAGTGATGGCCAACCTCTGAGAGCTTCGGTAACAGCTGGGTGTGGCGCTCTTGCCATAGATTCAGCACTACAACAAATGTTTAAGACAGGAAAATAATAGGCTACATAATTTGAGAGCAGTACCTTTGATCCTTCTTTACATCCTCAGAACATTCTTAGGTAGGAAAATCCATTGCTAACTCTAAAGTTACCAAACTCAAATATGGTATTACTATAATTCGCTTAAAATTCAGCAGCCAAAACACCACAAGCCTAAGAACAATAACATTGTTACAGATAATGTGTCAAACCACGGGCCTCCCATGAGTAACAAGAGCAATTCCTAACCTTCTGGGTAACATTGAGATCTACTGGCAAGAAACTAAAGCGACCCAGTTAGTAGCTGCAGGGAGTTGAGGAAGTAAGGTTGGCTAGAAAAATGAAAGTGAGATCGGCCTTAAGGTAAATATCTACTATTAAACTAATGAGAGACTCCTCTCAACACAGTACTGTGGTATGTAAGGAAAGGGTAGTCGGACTGCGATCACATTCCCGAGAACAAGAATCTGTGCAAAAAAGGCACAAACATGTAACAGCAAGCCACAAAGACTGTAAGAGTCTTAAGATATTTTATTGCGAGGGAGAATACACTCCTTCACTGAAAGAAATATGATTTTTCGGACACACAATGAAAGCTCTTAATCAACACTGTTACAATAGAAACGTACAAGGAGTGCCTAGGTAAAAAGAAAGCCACCAGTGGTAACTAGTGCCTTCAATCACAGAAATAGCACGTCTCCCGAGGGATTACAGCACCATGGAAAACCCGTCATTAAATTAGGGGGTAGGTCTCAGATTTAAAAGCCCCGCTCCCCTCAGACCAGGCTAGGTGGCTGAAGGCGAGCGAGAAATGCAAACTCATCCAAGCCTTGACTTCGCGCATCTCAAAGTCACTCTCAGATATGTCCGGCCACGCCCTCCCCCAAGGGCGGCCTCAAAAGTTTTGGCTCTGGAGGGGAAATTGAGGCACAGATGGTGTACGCGGCTGGCGGAAGGAACCCCTAGCAAGGCTTCGTCTCCCAGGGCTGGGGAGCCCCGAAGCCGTGGCTGGAGTGGGGATCCCCGAGCGGCAGGCGGCAGCCCGGGAAGTGGAGCTAGATCGGCTCGAGTCCCCTCCCCCCCGCGCCGCCCAGCCGGGACCGCCGCCCGGTACCTCTCGA
>NW_022900935.1:3556674-3574913 GCF_012274545.1 Fukomys damarensis
CGCGTCAGACCGCGCGCCGCGGTCGACAGCCAAAAAACGCAATGCTCAGGCCCTCGCAGGAGAAAAACGAAGCGCCCGAAAGGGTTGGCGACACTGCGCCTGCGCGGGGCCTGCAGAGGGCCGGGGGGGTGGGGGGCGTTAAACTGTGCTTCTGCCCGCCAAGAGTCGCTCCCGCAGTGTAAAGCGACGTGGCGGGGAAGGTGAGTTTAGAACTTCAGTTGTGGGGAGGATGTGCAGAACAGCAAAATAAACTATGTATCCGCAAAGATGACTCCAGCCCCCCGACAGCTACAGACTGGAAGAGGAGGCCAAAGCCGAATACTACTCACCCACTTTCCCCGCCTAAAGCCCTTTATAGTATTTTCTAGCTCTTCACAGTGTGTAAAGCTTGCTCCTCTCTCCACCTCCCGCAGTTGTTTTAATCAGTAATGCTTACTCTCTGCACTTTCAAACCCTTCAGGTATTTAGGTTTCCCTCACTAATAATCTTACCATCTCGTATTTACGTTGCTCTTTACATTATTTGTGGTCACAGATTTGGAGAAGGGGCTCCAGATTAATCTCTTTATTACATTTGTTTCAGTACTGGAGGTTTGTTCTTGTGTAGTCGTAAAGGTTCGGAATTTAGATGATGAAAGAAACTTCTAAATAAGCTGATACTGAAGTCTAGAAAATAAGGTAGTAACTAAAGAGTAAGGTTTTGTTTTTGTTTATTTTGTTTTCGGTACCAGGTACCGAACTCAGCTCTTGCAGGGCAGGTGGGGCGCCGCTGAGCTAAATCCCCAGGGTCGAGTGAGTTATTTTTATGAATTAACTGAAACTTTAATATACCAAGTGAAGGACTTCTAACCCCAAGTAACTGGACAAAGAACTGAAATTTTAAGCTGAATAAGGAACTGATATAGTCATATTACAAGAAATATAATGAAAGAAATACCTAAACCATTTCTGAGTGCTGTTTTCAAGATCAGGGAAGCCAGGGGTGGCAGCTCATGCCTGCAATCCCAGCACTCGGGAGGCTGAGGCAGGAGGATTGCTGTGAGTTCGAGACCACCTTGGGCTACATAGTAAGTTCCAGGTCAGTCTCAACTACATAGTGAGACCCTGTCTCAAAACACACACACACACACAAAATAAAGAAAGAAAGATCAGTGAAGAGGTACTGATGAGGAGACTTGCTGGGAGCTAGAAAAGATCTGTATCAGAGCAAGCTGGGGTTCCATGGATATAAGCAGAGTATTCCATGAGCCATATACTTTTAATTTGTATGCTTTTGTCGTGGTTTCAAGTCCCACTACTACTACTACAAAAAAAAAAATCCATACCATACAGAGTTGAAGCAAATTCTAATAGATTCAATGTTTGTAAAGAGATAATTAAATGCGTAACATACTGCTATTAGGACTGAAGGCTGGATGATGTCAGTTTGTTCTCAAGCTTTTACAAAGTTATAATAAGTAACCCTTCATATTTTGTGGAGACTCCAGATGTATAGTGAAAACTACTGCTAGAGAACAGTTCCTTTTGGTAATTCCAACAAAGATTATTTTTGAACTACCAAGAACGTAAAGTATTAAATTAAGCTTGGCTTGGTAGCAGAACCCAGCACTCCGGAAAGCTAAGTCAGGAGGATTTGGGGTGGTGCCTGGGACCAAACTCAGGACCTTGGGTTTGCAAGGTAGGCAATGGAACCACTAAGCTAAATAAATCCCTGGTCCAGGAGGATTCTTAAATTGGAGCCCAGTCAGGGCAGTTTAGCAACTTATCAAGACACTCTCAAAATTTAACAAGGGCTGAGGATGTAGCTCAGTTCAATCCCCAGTACAAAAAAAAAAAAAAAAAAAAAAAACCATTCAATTTAAAAGTACTACAATTACTTGTGAGCTGCCCCGTATTACTGTTTCACATGGTGTGCACTGAAAACAAAAACTTACTTTGCAGTCTTGTTTTGAGAAATAATCTTAGTAGATATGTAGGGAATAGATGAGAATATCAGCTTTACAGAATAACAGGAAACAAGACTTTAAAGAAACCAAAGAAAGTAAGAGCAAGATTGAAATTACTCAGTCAGTTCAAGGTGAACACCAGAATTTACAGTGGTGCTCATTAGTACCCAGTGTGAATGAGTACTTGACTCGCAAATTTCTGTAAAATGAAATCTAACTATATTAACTCACCTTAAATAATAAAGAATATATATGTATCAGAAAGTTTTATAAAATCGTGGTTTTTATTCCTCAGTTTTACCATTACCATCTTCTAGAATTTACAGTCTCGGGAAAGTTTTGATTCATCCCATTCAGAGACAGGTAAAGGAAGGAGAGGAATTAAGGCAAATGTGGTTCACTTTTAACCTTTAGAGAACTGCATGGAAGGTACTGGGAATTCTTTGTACTATTCTTGCAACTTTTCTGTAATGATGCGGAAAAAAAAGTTTTGCTAAATTGTGTAATCTCCTTGCTTTATAATTAGGAAGACATTAGAGGGTAATGACAAAAAGCATCCTGTGTGCCAGTCTTTAACACTGTTAAGGACAGGGGGCAGAGAAGGGCATCCTGCTCAGTAGAAATGAGTATTATGGTTTCTTTGCAGATATCTGCCTGTGGTGAAAACCATCGGTAGAATATCACATCCCCTGTCTTTTTTTTTGTTTGTTTTTTGTTTTTTGTTTTGGTTTGTTTTTGTTTTTTTTGAGACAGGGTCTCACTATATAGTTGAGACAGGGGCAGAGAAGGGCATCCTGCTCAGTAGAAATGAGTATTATGGTTCCTTTGCAGATATCTGCCTGTGGTGAAAACCATCAGTAGAATATCACATCCCCTGTCTTTTTGTTTGTTTGTTTGTTTGTTTTTTGTTTTGGTTTGTTTTTGTTTTTTTTGAGACAGGGTCTCACTATATAGTTGAGACTAACCTGAAATTTACTATGTAGCCCAGGCTGGTCTCCAACTCACAGCGATCCTCCTGCCTCAGCCTCCCAAGTGCTGGGATGACAGGCGTGCGCCACCACACCCTGCATCACATTGCTGTCTTAATCCTGTAATAACAAAGCAAATTTACAGTAGCATTTCATATCCCCATTTTTATAGGAGAGAATATGTCTTCCAGCTAACAGACGTAAACATTACAGTTCTCTTTGCAATCAGTCATTCCTTGGTATGTGTAGAGGATGGGTTCTAAGATCTTCTGCAGATACCAAAATCTGTAGATCTGCAAATCCTTTCTTAAAAATGGCATAGTATTTGAATGTAACCTACATGGCACACCCTGCCATGCTTAAAATCATCTCTGTAGATCCCTTATACTGAATACAATGTGAATGCTATATAATTGTTATACTGTATTATTTAGAAACAATGAGCAAAAGAAAATCTGCATATGTTCACTAGGGATGTAAAGTTTTTGTTGTTATTTTTCAAGTATTTTCCATCTGCTCTTGGTTAAATCCAAATACAACTTCATTACCAATGTGCTAGCATTCTGGCTTAGTGGTCTTCTAGTCTAGCACTTTTCTATTACAGCACATAGGATATGTAGTAAAATCACAACCATGCTGTGAGCCGTAATGTGTAATGGAGATCATGTTAGTACGCCTTCAATGCTTTTTTAGTTTATATTTTTGGTACTGGGGATTGAACTCAGGACCTTGTGCTTGCAGGGCAGATGGTAGCACTACTGAGCTAAATCCCTGGCTTTCAAATGCATTTTTCGTTTGTCTTTTTTACCTTCATTCTTTTTTCTTTTGGTGGAGCTAGGGATTGAACTCGGGGCTTTTGTGGGCCCAATATTCATTCATTCTTTGTTTTTTTTTTTTTTCCAGTACTAGGGATCGAACTCAGGACCTTGTGCTTGCCAGGCAGGCATGGAGCCACTGAACTACATCCCCAACCTTCATTTATTCTGGTTTTTTTTTGGTACCAAGGATCGACTCAGGCCCTTGTGTGTGCTTGGCAGGCTTCAGGATCACTGAGCCAAATCCCCAGAGACCTTCATTCATTCTTGTCAAGAAATACTAGAGCAGTGTGTGCTTCGATATAAATCTATTTTGTAAAGACATCTACCTGATTGGCCTTAGTCTCCATACAAAAAGGAACCTTCTCAGTGTCATGGATCAGAAATTTATATAAGGCCTAGCGCTGGTGGAAAACAAGCCTTTTGGTTAGAGGTTAGTGCGTCAGTCTCAGTGGGCATTGTGTGTGTGTGTGTGTTACTGGGGACTGAACCCAGCCTTTGTACTGGGCTACATCCCCAGCCCAGGTTTTGGTTGTTTATTTGTTTGTTTGTTTGGTACTGGGGATTGAACTTGGGACCTTGCACTTGCAAGGCAGGTGGTGGAACCACTGAACTAAATCCCTGGCTCTTAATCTTTTTATTTTGAAACACGGTTTCATTAAATTGCCCAAGCTGGGCTCCAACATGGGATCTTCCTGCTTCAGCCTCCCAGAGTAGTGAAATATAGTCATGCCCCACCACATTTGGTTTCCTCCTCTCCCTTACCCAGGACATCACACTGCCTGGTGCTCTTGTCCTTAGTGAAGTGTGGAAACAGCTTCCATATGCTTAAGGCCCCCTCTCAAGGAGGAACCAGAGAGAATTATATACAGCTGAGACAGAAATGAATAGGTAGCTGGAGAGGGTTAGGCCTCGAGACATCAGGGCAGAGGCTGAGACATCAAAACTGTGGCTGCAGGCGAAGCTGAAGAGAGCCAGGACTCAGGTGGAGATGGGAAGCCAGGCCTGCAGGCCTCCCTGGAGATAAACAGCAGCTTGAGACTGTCTGTGATCAGCACCACCCAGTCCAGCTAGCCCAGGTAGGTGTCAGACGCACAGGTGGGTGACTAGAACGCCCTGCCGTCCTCCCAGGCCTTCCAGGAATGCCTCCGTCCTTGTGCCAGAGGTATAGATGAGCTCAGGTTAACAGTGCTTGCCGTGTGCCCTTGCTACGTGCTTGGCTTCCCCACTGGGTTATTAGCTCAGCCACTGTCCTTGTCACCCCATAGGTTGATTGTAGTTTGACCGTAGCTGCCCAAGTTGTTGAAGTTGTTGATCATGGCTAGCTGGGAGCTGGAGCTGGCTGGCCTTGCCCAGGAGCATAAGAGAGGATGGAGATTTGGGGCTGGAAGACAGCTCCAGGGTGGACAGGTTGCCTGGCATGCTGAGTGTATGTGTTCAGTCCCCGTTCTTGTTATAAACTGAGAGTGATTCGTATCTTATTCAAGCCTCCTTACTGTTACTGTGCTTGTGCTCCTGTTCCAGACCCTGTCCCGAAGTCCCAGCACAGTTGGGCAGTGTGGCTCCTTAGGGCCGTCCCAGTGGATGATACTCTCTCTCCTTGTTTTGGAACAGTTCTGAGTCGCACAGGTCAGGTGTGTTGTAGGGTGTCTCTCCACTGGGATTTGTCTTGAATGCCATTTTTGTGACAGCATGACACATGCCACGGGCATGACTTGTCACTGTTCCTGTTGACCTTGATCCTGGCCCGGGGAGTGCTTAGCAGGCACATGTACTGAAAAGTGGCTTTTCTCTCTGTTGGGTTAGTGTCCCCTCCCAGGTTCATACATTAAAGTCCAATTCCTAGGGCCACAACTGTGGAGAATTCATTTCCACCCTTTAAGCCACTGGGTTTGTGGTGCTTGGTTGTGGTGGCCCTGGCAAGCCCATACTGCATTCCCTGTTTCCATACTGTACTTTTTTTTTTTTTGAGATAAGAGTCTTGCTGTGTTGTTCAGGCCAGCCTTGAATGCACTGTGTAGCCCACACTGGCCTCAATTTGAGAGGATCCTTCTGCCTCAGCCTCCAGAGTTCCGGAACCACAGCCTGCAGCACACCCTGCTTCTATAATGTATTCTTTGGAAAGAAACCACTCCATGCAGCCCACAGAGTGAGAGGTCAGCTTCCTCCCAGCCGAGGAGAACACCCAGAGGGGTCAGCACACTGCTATGGCCCTGATCTGCCCAGCTAACCATCCTTCCTCCGACCCCTAAGTTCTTTCTGTTCCTCATCAGAATGCTCTTGAGAAGCCACCTGGTTCTTGACTGCAGTCCGTTAGGGTTCGTGTCCTGCAGCGCGACACACTCGGACAGGCTGGGCCAGGGCAGACATGGCAGGGAGCCACCAGACCCAGTGCTGCACGAATACCTTCAACTGTACAGCACTGCCTGGTTCCCCGTGCGTGTTCCCATCCATCTCCTTCGTACCCCTCAACCCCAGTCTCTACCAGAATTGTCCTGCTTTGCTGATTCAAAAGCTAGGCTGGAGCCAGGTGCAGTAGTACATACCTGTAATCCCAGCACTCCAGAGGAGGGTGGGCAGTTCGAGGCCAGTGCGGGCTACACAGTGAGTTAAAGACCAGCCTGAATTACGGCTCTTACACTCTTAACTCCTAAGTGGGGAGAACCTAGAAAAGGTGTGTACACATCCTTCATGTTATAATTGCTACTGGAAAGTCCAAATGAGACTTTCCTGAGACAGTGTTTGACTGATTTCATAAAAATCTAATGGAATAAATAACTTAGGAGTTTTAATCTTGTGACCATTACAAGTGGTGTGCGAGATTCATATTGCTGATAATGGAAACTTTCCGTGATACATCAAGGGATAAAATCAAGTTCCAGAATCCTGAGGGGTCAAGAGAGACACAGCCTCTGGGAAATAGAGGGCAGGAGTAATTTTTTCTCCCCCCAGTACTGGAAATCAAACTCAGGACCTTGTACTTGCAAGGCAGGTGCAGCTCCACTGAGCCAAATCCCCAGCCCAGGAGTAGTTCTGAAGGGGAAATTCACCTTAATTTTTTGGCAATGTTTACAAAAAATTTTAAATTACTCTTTAAAATAAAGAACTCGGGGCCAGGGATTTAGATCCGTGCTGCCACCTCCTGCCTCACAAGCGCAAAGTCCTGAGTTTGATCTCTGATGCCAAAAAAACAGAGAAAACAAAGGGGCCAGGGATTTAGCTCAGTGCTGCCACTGCCTGCCTCTCAAGCGCAAGGTCCTGAGTTCGATCTCCAGTACCAAAAAAACAATAGGGCCAGGGATTTAGCTCAGTAGTGCTACTGCCTGCCTCTCAAGCGCAAAGACCCAAGTTCGATCCCCAGTGCCAAAAGAATAATAATAAAATAAAGAACTAAGTAAAAATAAAATTGAACCAGTTTGATTCACACAAAGCACCAATATTTATTTCATTACTGAAATGAAAGTATAGTTTTAGTAAGTTTCACTTTACACATTACAAAGGTAAAAATGCACCCAATGCTGTCTAGCTCCGATTTAATTATGAGAGAAGAGTTAACTTTCTAATACAAGATTGGTCTTATGAAGAAGTGTTTTCAAGGGGAAAAAATGAGAACCCAGACCTGTCATGTAAAGGTACAAGATCCCAATAATGAATGTTAAGTGTACTGTATACCTAAAATGTACCAATACACTCAATGAGGGAAAAAAAAAAGTGTTTTCATGCTGGGGTAAACCTGGTGCCCCAACCCCCAACATTCAAAAAGAAAAATGTTTTGGGCAGGAGATTTAGCTCAGTGGCACCGTGCCCGCCTGACAAGCACAAGGTTCTGAGTATCTAAGTAATCAATGTTCTTTTTGTTTATATAAATGCACAGTGGTATCTTTCCCTTTTAGAATAGAAATTGTGGCACCATATAACTTATTCGCCATAGTCAGTGCTCATATGTATAATTAGTAATGGTCCACATTAAATTTTCTTATTTTGACCCCTTAACAGTTTACCCCAAGCCTCACTTGGCCAGCACATTTATGTACTGACTGTCCCGAATGTCACTCGGGCAGGTGTCATTCCTACCAGCTGAATCTTGTTTGCGGGAGATACATACACTCCTACATCTGTTTGTTTTGTATCAACTACTTTTTGCATAGATTTTTATTTAGAGTGTTGTATTTGCCTTTGATGTTTGTCTCTGATAAAATCTAGTAAGTTCTAGGTATTTTCTTTTACTAGTGTTTACTTTGTGAAAAATAAGCCATAGGGCCGGGGATTTAGCTCAGTGGTTCTGCCACCGGCCTTGCAAGTGCAAGGACCGAGTTGATCCCCGGTACAAAAAAAAAAAAAAGCCATACTTTTCTGCTACAATCTATAAAAACTCTTAAAGTACATTACATATATTTACTTTTATTCTTTTACAATATGCACATTATTTACATTGTTCCATCTTGTGATAAGTAAACATTTTTTTATTTTTCTGCATTTTAGTTAACACCTAAAATGTCTGAATTAGAAGATGATACTAATGAGGAATTATTACACTTGATCTTAGCCGAAAGGCCAAGAAGCAATGATGAGGAATTATTGATTAGTAAATTAAGTGATATCAAACCCAAGGATTACTTTTTGTAATAATCAGATGGTGATTTTCATTCCAAGAATGAAGATGTCACACCATTCAAAGAATTTGTTGAGGTGAATATGGAAAATCCAACTCCTGCTCCTCCCAGGTTTCCATGCACCAGTATACCAGGTGTAAATTTGCCATTTAGACAAGATACAGACCCAGACAGTTTATATTACTTTAAATATTTCCGGGATTTGAGTACAGTAGAAACTAACAGATATGCAGATCAAACAAAGCCTTCTGGAATTTTAAGGAAATTTTCACGCTGGAAGGACTGGAAATCAACAGATAATGCAGAAATTTTTTCTCTCCATATTTATTCTTCAAGGAATTATGTTATATGTAAGTCAGAATGTGAGTGGTACTGGTCTAAGAATGACTGCATTAAAACACCCTTTTCCAATAAAGTGATGTCATATAAACATTTTGCATTATTGAAACGTTATATTCATTTTGTAGATAACTAGTTTTTTTTGTTTTTTTGTTTTTTTGCAGTACCGGGGATCGAACTCGGTACTTGGTGTTTGCAAGGCAGGCGGGGCAGCACCACTGAGCTAAATCACCAAACCAGTAACACTACTTTTGATGCTAGTGCTCTCCTGAATCCTAAATTTAGTAAGTTATGGCCAACTGTTGAACGTCTCAAAGTTTTCTGTTGCACTTACACTTGAGCAAGACATCACGGTTGATGAGCGTCTCATAAATGCTATGTAGGCATCAACTGGGATGGATTCACTTTATGCCCCTAAAAAGAGTTAGCTTTGGTATCAAATCTCACATGCTTTGTGAATCCAAATCTGGGTATATTTGGTCTTTCATATTTCACCCTGGAAAGGGCACAGTACTTGATAACAACTGTAAAGATCGTTCCATGGGTACATGAATTGTTTTGACTTCTGATCAAACCATTTTTGTATGTGGAACATTGTCTTATTACAGATAATTTTTATACTTCTCCAGTGATATTCCTTGTTTGTTTTTTTGCATGTGAGTCAGGGTCTCACTATGTAGTTGAGACTGACCTGGAACTCACTATGTAGCCCAGGCTGGTCTTGAACTCACAGCGATCCTCCTGCCTCAGCCTCCCAAGTGCTGGGATTACAGGCGTGTGCCACCATACCCAGCTCCAGTGATATTCTTTTATAATACTAAATGGACACATTTGGGACATTGAAACTGAATAGGAAGGATCTGCAAAAGAAAAAACTGAAAGGGGAAGAAATGTTAGCATATCAGAGAGGAAACGTCTGTTATGAAATGGAAAAACAAAAATGTGTCTTCACTGTCAACTATTCATAATACAGAAATGACAGAATTGGAACAAAAAAAATTCCAATAGGGCCGGGGATTTAGCTCAGCGGTTCAGTGGCCTGCCTTGCAAGTGCAAGGACCCGAGTTCAATCCCTGGTACCAAAAAATAAAAAAATTCCAATAGTGGTCAATGATTTTAATAATTCTATAGGTGGTACTGACCAACATCTAACAAGCTATTCTGTAATCAAAGAGCAAAGAAAAAATTAGATATTTATGCACCTTCTGAACCAACCAATATGGAACCCACTAAATAAGGGGGTTCAAAAAGTCATTTGCAATTTAGATTAGGTCCAATAATTTAAAAATACGAGATAGCAAAACACCAACCAGAACGTTCATCAATGGCACCTTCACCATTACAGTTAGTGGGGAGACATTTTATTGAAATGATGGGTATATTTTTTTTTCTTTTTGGTACCAGAGATCGAACTCAAGACCTTGTGCTTCTGAGGCAAGCGTGGTACCACTGAGTTAAATCTCCAGCCCAACATTTTCTTGAAATTATACCACCCACAGAAAAAAGAGAAAGGCTAACATGACAATGTAAAGTATGTTATTCAAAGCAGGACAATAGTACAAAATGAATTCAGAAAGAGACTAGATACTACTACTGTCCAGATTGTCATGCATTGTATATTCAGTGTTTTAAGGTGTATCTATAATACTTAGAAAAATTATTGAACAAATTCAGTAAAGTTGTCATTTTTGTATTTCAATATATTATAAAACTCAACAAAAAATACACTATTTTTGGTCAACCCATATTTAAATAATTGGACTAGTAAGTGGCTAAACCTTCACTAAGAACATGTTTTTTTTTGATACTGGGGATTGAACTCGGGTCCTTGTGCTTGCAAGACAGGTGCTGGAACCACTCAGCTAAATCCCCAGCCCAAGAACATGCTATTTATAATCAAGAAAATAAAAAGGTGTTCATTAGAGACACAAAGTCTCACTGTATAGCTCAGGCTAGCCTCAAACTTATGATCTTCCTGCCTCAGCCTCCTGAGTGCTGGCATTATAGGTATGCAGCATGATGCCCAGCACAGAGATTTTTCTTTTTTTTTGGTACTGGGGATTGAACTCAGGACCTGGTACCTGTGAGGCAGGCAGCAGAACCACTGAGCTAAATCCCTGTCCCACAAAAAGATTTTTTTGGGGGGCGGGTTTTTGAGACAGGGTCTCACTATGTAGTTGAGACTGACCTGGAACTCACTGTGTAGCCCAGGCTGGTCTCGAACTCAGCCTCCCAAGTGCTGGGGTTACAGGCGTGCGCCACCACACCCGGCCAAAAAGATTTTTAAGAGTAACCTGAGACATGGGCCAGGATGTAGCTCAGTGGCACTGTGCCTGTCTCACAAACATAAGGTCCTGAGTTCGATACCCCATACTGCAAAAAAAAAAAAAGAGTAACCTGAGACAACACTTCCTGATACTGAGAACAGCGGGCAGTGCCTCCCACTGGCCCTTTAGGTGCCATGATAGACAGTTCACTGACAGCATCCCTAAAATAAAGACAGCAACAAAAGAGGTCCATCCCCAAGGATAAGCCGTCAACACAATCCTTCCTCTTCTGCCTAGGTGCACAGCTGGCTCCCTGCTGGTTTGCCTTCATCTAAGGGTCAGTTTTAGCTGTATGAAGAAAAGGAATTTTACTTATATATAAATATATCAGTTTCATCTTGGTTGTGTTTGCGGCTCTAAGACAGTTTTGTTTAATTCTTCTATTTCATTATTATTAATCTCTTAGCAGTGCTTTTTTGTAATAAGGTAAGATACTGAGATCTCAATATTTAATTTTTTAGTTTTGCCCAGTATGGGGATTATACCCAGGGAGCAATGAGCTACATCCCCAGGCCCCTTTTGAGATAGGATCTAGCTAACTTGCCAAGGTTGTCCTTGAGCTTATGCTCCTCCTGACTCAGCCTACCGAGGCGAGTAGAGATGATGGGCATACATCACCATGCCCCTCCTGACATCAACATCTACATTAAGCACCACTAGCAGGGTGTGGCGGTGAACATCTGTCATCCCAGCCCTGTGGGAGGCTAAGGTAGGATTGTGAGTTTGAGTTTAACCTTGTCAACTTAAGTGATTTAGCAAGGCCATGTCTCAAACAAAAAAAATTTAAAGGGCTAGGGATACAGCTCAGTGCAAGGACCCTGGGTTCAATTCCATTGCGAGGGCCGGGGATTTAGCTTAGTGCTTCCACTGCCTGCCTTGCTGCCTTTTAAGCATAGGGACCTGAGTTCGATCCCTGGTACCGGGGTGGGGGTGGGGCAAAAAGAAAGAACAATTCCCATTGCGAAAAAAACCAACCAGCTATGCAACCTAGAAATCCTTAAAGCAGAGGAGCACATGTTCTACAGAAGCCAGAGACTGACAGGACTTATGGCTTAACAGAGACCAAATGAGTGCCTTCAGGAAGTTTCACACTGCTCCAGGGCAAATCAGACTAGACAAGGCCCAGAATTGTATTCCACAGAAGGCTGTGATGGTTAAGCTTGACTATCAACTTGATTGGGTGGGGACTGCCCAGGGGTTTAATGGAGCATACTTCTGGGAGAGTCTGGGTAGGTCACGGGGGTATTACCTCCTGGTCTGAATCTGTTTGCTCGCCTCTTGCTCTCTGGCACCGTCTCCCTGCTTTGTTTCTCAGCTGCCAGGAAGTGAGCCACTCTGCTCCGCCAAGCCATTCTTCCATGAGGTTCCTGTCCTAGAGGAGCAAGCCAACCACAGACTAAACCATGAGCCAAATTAAACCTCTCCTTTAAGTTATGGGTGTCAGGTGCTGCGTCCCACTGACAGGAAAGATGACCAGTGCAAAGGCAAAATAAATTAAGTCACAATTTGGAAATGCGGATCTAAACAAGATGAATTTTGGAGATTTAACAATAATTATTTGGGTTTCAGAAAAGTTTAACTAATTTTGATAGTTGTAAATTACAGGGTCAGTTTGTTAGTGTCATCCCTATTATATGGCAGTAAAACCGCATGGTCTGCACGTAAGTGCTCACATTATTTACTGGAGGTGGAGAACAGGTATCAAACTCTTATGAAAGTGGCATTAAATCAATAAGCTACTGGGAGGAAGTAGGTAGGTACATACAAAATTCATTCAATTTTTTTAGAAAGTTCTTACCAACTCTGAATCATCTATTATAAAACTTTTTTTTTTTTTGGTACCAGGGATCGAACTCAGGTCCTTGTGCTTGTGAGGCAGGCGCGGTAACCAGTGAGCTAAATCCCCGGCCCAGAATTTTTTGTTTGATGAGGGACTGAACATTAGATCTTCACACAGCTACATCCCCAGCTTTCTAGCTGGAATTCTGCATTTAATTGATGCACATATCTCAATAATTGATTCCTCTTACAAGTCAAAGACTAAGAAGAAAAAAAGCCACAAACCAGTTTATTTCCAGCAGGGACTGCTGCAAAACTTTATGCCAAAAGATCTAGTATGATGCTCCAACTAACTTTAAAAACTGGCCTAGAAAATACTGAGGATTCACTCGTTCCAAATGAAACATTGTTAGGGGGACCTCAAAGTAACCTAATTAACGAAGAGAGGGCTCGAGGGTTATACACAGTGAAAGACAAAAAGGCAAATGGATTGGAGAAATGAGGAAACATGGTCTCCAAAGCCGCAGGAGGAGCTGCAGCGAGTTCAGTGGTGAAGCTCTTGCCTATGAGGCATGAGAACCTGGGTTCAAACCCCAGACCTAAGACAAGGCTGGGCATTCGCTATTTTAAGCACCCGATTTGAGGTAATCTACAGTAAAGCCAAAATACAGGGAATTTCATGAAAGGGCAAGTAAACCTCCCTTCCATTAGCTTAGTCTTTGGGATTCCAGCACAGAGGTGAATGAAGACTACTCTTGTAGACAGGGCTGTGCAAGCAGAGTACGCAGTAAGACAACAGCTGATGTTACAGCTCCAGCCACGCTATCTCGGTACTAGGGCACATTTCTTAACTTGCACTAACTCCCTTCTGCCAGGTTCCATTATAAAAGTATGCCTTAGAAAGCGGGGGCAGGGATTTAGCTCAGCGGTTCGATGGCCTGCCTTGCAAGCACAAGGACCCGAGTTCAATCCCTGGTACCAAAAAAAAAAAAAAAAGGATGCCTTGAGTCAAAATGAAGAGGAGCCTGTTTTTTTCTGGAGATAACTCAGGTGTTCATTCCTTTATTAATATGATTTGACAGTTTTATTTATAAAATGAAACAGCTCAGTTTTCTTCCTTCTGGGCTATAACCTACATCAGCCTACGACCACAGAAAGATGAAAAAAATTTGTTTTAAAGTAATATGAACCAATTCATACAATAAGTTGGCACATTTTCTTACTAATGCACTCCATTTCTGCACTATTTTTCTCCCAATATAAAAGCAGACTTCAAGAGGGCTGAAGACTTAGCTCAGTGGTTCCGCCACCTGCCTCACAAGTGCAACGTCCCAAGTTTGATCCCCAGTACCAAAAAAAAGGTAGACTTCAAGTGATCTTCCTAAGACACAAAAAGGACTTAGGTCAGAATCATTCATCTTTTACTTTATTCTGTCACACAGTACCTCTCACTATGGGCCTACATTCACAGCAAAGTCCTGTGATTATGATCGCCCAAATCCATGAACAAGGAAAAATAAGGAAAAAAAATTTTTTCTTCCTGGTACCGGGGATTGAACTCAGGTCCATTGTGCTTGTGAGGCAGGCAGCAGCACCACTGAGTTAGATCCCAGGCCCTCAAGGAAAGTCTTTTTAATTTGCAGGAAGGACACCACAGCCCAGCCAATTAGCAATGTAGCATCTATAAGAGGCCAGTTTCCTACCTGGACCATTTTCCTCCTCTCGTTTAAGCTTCAATGGTTAGATCCAGGGCTGGGGATGGAGCTCACCGGTAGTGTTTTCCTAGCATATGTGAGGGCCTAGGTTTGATCCTTAATACCACACTCAAAAGATAAGTAAGCCTTAAGTCTGCTCATTTTAAAGGAAATATAATGACATACTAATTTAGACCTACAACTAGCTGAGGGGTGTAGCTCAGAGGTAGCGCACAGGAGGGTGTGCATTCGTTCCCCAACACACCCACACACGCATGCATACACACACACACATGCAAAACTAAAAATAAGGTCTTTTAGAGCATCTTTCTCTGGGTTTTACGATGACTAGGCCAGTGTGGGCAAAATGAGACAAATCTCTTCAGGTTCAGACAACTCAAGAGTTTGAAAAAGGCCTTTGTTCTAACACATCTTAGGAGAAACATGTAGGCAGTGACCACCAAACCAAGATGCTGTATGAACTTGGCTCCGATAAACTGGAGACTGGGTGGCTTGACCTTATGAGAGTACAAGGGCCGCGTGTGGTGGCACACACCTGTAATCCCAGTACTCAGTACTCAGGAAGCTGAGGCCAGCCTGGGCTCCACAGTGAGTTCAAGGTAAGCATGAGCCACACAGCAAGACCCTGTCTCGGGAAGAAGAGCGTGATACCAGAGCAAGGCAGCGGCAGGGAATCTATGGCACGTGTGCTGCAGCCAGCTGCTTCTCAGCACTGAAAGCTCTAAAACATTCACCATCACTGCACCGGAGGCTTAAAGTTAGTTTTGACATCACACATAGATTCGGAAAGAAGCCCCCAGAGGCTGCGTCAGTCGGCAAACCCCAGCCAAGGACAGATCCTGTGTTTCCCCACCCGTCCAGGTCAAGGAGCAAATGCACCTACAAGGTAAAGCTGCCAACAGGCTCCCTACCAACTGTGCGGCAAGAGACAGGGAAAAGTTGGGATATCCAAGACTGGGGAACGCAAAAGGCAAGCTGAAGTCAACTTAAACAGGCCTTGCAAAGGAGGAACATCAGCGCCACAGCTGCCTGGCAAGTGCCAGGCCCTGAGTTGGATTCCCGGGATGGGGACAGGGTTAGGGGACCAGGACAACAAAGCTTGGGATGTAGCCCAATGTTAGCGCCCTTGCCTAGCTTGCATGAGGCTCTGGGTTTGATCCTCAGCATAGGAAAAATAAAATCAGCCATGATGAGTGTAAATTGTTAGGCACTGTAAGCAGGTACCAATAAAAATTTTTTAAAAAGGAAAAAGTCAGATGAAGGGTTTTACTCTGTTTTGTTGTACTGGGGGTTGAACCCAGGCCTTCTCAGTGAGGTACAGCTCCAGCACCCATGCCCTTTTATGTTGAGTCAGGGTCTCTTTAAAAGTCACTAAATTCCCCAGGCTGAGCTTAAATTTACAATCATCCTGCCTCAACCCAGCAGAGCATTGGGATTACAATGGTGGGTCACTTGGCCTGGTTCAGTTAGAGGTCTTATTTTAAAACAGAACATGCACAAATGGGCAAAAAAAAGAAATGGCAGTGGCCTCAGACTTTGGTGGCAGGGGTGGGGGGAAGAGTCCATCAGATGCTTGGAGATCCTCAGTTGGGGTGAATGAGCTGTCTTTATCCACAGGATCGTGCACCGTGTGTCTCAAAAGCAGTTATACGGTAAGGTCCACATTGCCTCCAATTCAACAGACGGCAGAACCCAACACACGTTCCACCGATCTGCCAAACCACAGCTGTAGCACCTCAGCTGACTACCACAGCTCTCCGCTTGGGCTTGGAGTCTCCAGTCTACCTCCAAGCTCGATTCAGGAGTTTCACCTGTGCCAACCTCTTAGTGATCATAGTGGCAAAAACCAGGCCAAAGAGGACACTGCTGATCAACACGTAGTCATAGTCATCCTTCAGGACATCAAACTGTTTGGATGGGTAGACTCGAGTTTGGTAAATGTCCAAACCATAGGCTACGACCTGGAAGGCAAATGGAATGAGTCAGGAAGAAAGGCAGCCAGTGAGCCACCACGACCTTAGACGCAGGTGAAGGAGGAAACAGGCTCCCGAGCTGTTCTAAGGGTGGTGTGGACTCCACTCACCAAACATGTAGACTCTAGGCCCGAGGGAGCTGTGTAGATACCACGCATTCGAGAGACGGTCTGATTATAGTTGATGAATCGCTCTGCGTGGATCTGTACATCTGGAGAATAGGGGATTAGGTTCTCCTCTCTGCAAAACAGGGACAGGCACTCTGAGAGCCATTGTAAAAGGATGTCCTGGCTGTCCTGGGTCTTCGGAGGGTTCCGTACCTAACATACCCAACCTCAGCTCCCCTTCGAGGTCTACATGCATCAGGTAGTTAAAAACTTAGCAATTTAGCAAACGTTAGGAAGGACGACAGGAAAGAAGGCGTTTGGATAGTAAAGCTGAGGTCTGAATTCCTACCTTGTTCTACATCTGAACAGAATATGATCCAGCCAGCTGACATTTCCCACCACAAGAGGGAAGTAAGGGCCACTTTCGAACCAGCACTCCGGGCCACGCGGCCAGCTCCGGCTCCCAGGTGACCCCGTCCCATCCCCTCTAGAAGCCCCAGTTATCACCCCGTCTCTTCCCGCTTCACAAACTACGCTGCTCTCTACTCCACCTGGGCCCACGATGCGGCTCCTCTGTCCTTCCCAGGGTTCTCATGCCCATGACAGCACTCAGGACAGAGATGAGAAAAGAGAGGGCGGTTGTGGAACAGAAATCGACACTGCCGTGAACGAGTTTGGCCTCCCCACATGACCTGACCCCCAAGACTTCCTTAACACCATTTCCCAGCCTTTCCACCACTGCTCCAGCCACTAGCCCTGTCCTCAGCAGACATGATGTCAGGGCCTGCGTGCTGCCTGTCCCTGTGGCCTGTGCAGTTTTCCCTGGCTATCACTCAGCAAGCTCCTTCACCTCCTGAAGGTCCCGACCAAAGCCACCTTCTCAAATGGGCTTTCTAGGCCACCAGATCTCAAAGTCACCCATGCATATCCCTCCCCATATCTTCAACAGCCCATCCCGTAATGTATTTTTCCCCTTAGCTTACGGGTACCTAACATGGCATATATTTTGTCATCTATTGTCTGTTTCCTACCAGAACACAAGCTCCACGAAGCCAGACTAAGGACCAACGCTCACGAGGGAAGTCTGGTTCCCTAGTAAGAGCCTCCAGCCCTGCCCACAGGGGTCTTACCTGCTTTGTTCTGTTGGGATCTCAGGACGCCGGGGATCTAGTAAGGCCTTAGGGAGAGAAAGAATTGCTCCGGAAGGTAGCCCAACTGCACAAGGAGAAGGGAATGTTCACATTTAACCAATTCCAGATGAGGACCAATTACCAAAATATTGTACAGAAATCTTAAATATAGACTTTAAAACAACCCTACTAAAGTCAGTGAGGCTCCTTTCAATATTCAAAACAGTAATCAAATAATACGCATGGGTCTGAATGGGTTCCCACTTTTGAAGATACCAGCTTCTACATACATCACCCCAAGAGATCAAAAGATAAAGTTTAACACTCAGAGCTTGGTATAGCAGTGCACACCTGTCAATCCAGCACTCTTGGAGGCTGAGGCAGGAGGATCACAAGTTCAAGCCCAGGTTGGGCAACTTACTGAGTCCTCACCTCTAAATAAAAATTTTTAAAAGGTTTGGGGAGGTAGCTCAGTATTAAGGCTCTGGTTCAATCCCCAGTACCACCACCAAAAAAAAAAAAAAAAAA
>NW_022900935.1:3575139-3620428 GCF_012274545.1 Fukomys damarensis
AAAAAAAAAAAAAAAAAAAAAAAAAAAAAAAAAAAAAGGGTTTAAGACTCAAGATACAGGGAAAAAAAAGAATTAAGGTATATTAGGTACATGTGCAAATATGTTGTTGTGTACTGCAAATATGTACTAACAAAAAATTTAAAAATGTTTTAAACCCTTGAGCTATAGGTAACAATGAAAGAACAGAGCGTGGAAAGCACATTTCCGGATCTCCACATGCCCCTCTTCCCCCCAGTAATACTGCTCTGGCAAAGCAAGTCCCCCATGAAGCAAATTCAGGCAGTGAACCCCATTGGGGCAGTGTGAATGTGGAGGGCAGCGGACCAGCAGCACTAGGCAGCATGATGTCAGTGACAGCAATCCAAGCTGCCGAGAGGGCTGTTCTCCTCATATTTTGATAACAACAGTGATGACAAGTGTCTGTCACAGCAAAGAGGCCCACACGTTTTTACTAATATCAAGTAGGCAAGGAGACTGTTAGACATGCTCTCTGAGTCCTAAACTTAAACTATGCAGGATGAGATTTTGCCAGTTTCTACACAGGTCAGTACAGACTATATACAGAATACGGGGGAGGAGAAAAGTGATTCAGATGCAATATGTATCTGTTCCAATTCCCAAAGGTAAATGTAAGTATTGTTTGATAAAGTTGTCATTAAATAAAATAGGACTCAGTCTTTCTTTAAAAAACAAGAATAGTAGCAAGGATCAATTTTCTGAGAGCAAGGAGAGTACACCAAGGAATGGAAGCAATTCATCAGAACTGACAACTACGAGAAAGTGGTCATCTTCAAAGGAGGCAAAGCTGATGAAGAGACTTTCCCCACGCCAACAGAGCCTTCCTCACCAGCCTTTCCCCACGGGTACTCAAATGGCTCTGCTGGCAACATGGCCCCTGCCCTTCAGGGTCACTGCTGAGGGAACCTGGTCACCCCAGAGCCCTCCTCCCAACACTCACTCAGCAGGTGTCGGCTGGTGATGCCCCGCTCAGTGATGGTGGCTTCCATGGCACTGACGGAAGAGGGGAAGATGTAGGACTGCTGTAGGACCTGGGGAAGCTGTGGGCGGTCCAGAGAGCTGAAGGCGGTGGCATTGTACTGCTCGGTCCCCTCGTAGAGCTCCAAGGCTGTGAACTCATTGCGCCGAGCCTTGGTGTTCCAGTACTGGTACTGCAGGGAGACAGGGAGGTAGCTCAGGTTCAACCAGAACGGGGAGTTTGCACTGGAAGGCACCTTGCACGTTGACTACAGATTCAGGGAGGTACAGAACCATGTTGACGCCGATTTCCTTCCTCTTTCCTGGGTTTACTAACATTCCAGGTAGTTTTGTCTAGGCTGCCCAAAGTTTGCCATGTGACACAGGAATTCTCAATATTCTTAGAAGTCCTAACAGCTAACCTCTGCATGTCTACCAAGTGCCAGGCATTGCTCTAGGCTAGACTGGCATTACTATTATTATCTCTATTTCACCAATGATGCAGCTCAGAGAGCTCACATAACTGCTTCAAGTTTGGACAGTCAGGAATAGGAAGAGCTGAGATCAAACCTACACAATCTGATTTTGGGGCCTCACCCCTTAACCAGACCCTATGCTGCCCCCCAGGTTTGGGATCCGATGAAAACACAAAAGCAGCACCTGGGTTTCTGGAAAGGATTTAAACTGGGAGGCCTCCTCAGAACAGACTCCTTACCACCACCCAGTTCTCTGAGTGCACGATGTGGACAGGGCCCTTGGCTTTCTTCTGCACCGAGGAGTGGATGATGCGCCCCGTGACTCCATCAATGAGGAAGACACCGATAAAGGTGCGCTCGTGGTGACCGTCCGTGCTCTCTGTTACCACGGCCAGCAGGTTGGGGTTCAGGCTCTGGTGAGAGAAAAATTCCTTCATACTTGGCTCCACTGTGAGCCTGGGGCCTGAGGCCAACCTGGAGCTCACTGGCCTAGCAGAGGAACCAGGGCTTCTGGTCAGAAGCGCTTCCTGCGTAATTTCCCATCCCCGTACTAGGTTATGTCCCAGGGGCCTGGGGAGCGCAATAGGTGCCTTACTCCCTTCCCAAAACCATGTAAAGAGGCGGTTAATATCCACATCCTGCGATGAGGAAATCAGAGCAGTGAGGCAGCTGCTCAAGTCCCAAAGTTAGCACATGGCCACCCAGGACCTAAGGACACAGCTCCAGCCATGTCACTTCTCTCCGCCAGAACCAATCTTCCATGGTCAGCTGTGTCTTCCCCCTGCCTAACTCTGGAGGATGAGCACTGATCCCCATCTTACCAGACCTACGAGCACCATGTGACGCGGGCGCACACTTTTAGGGAACACTTTCTGCACCTGGCTTCCAGGGTAGCGGCCCCGGGTTTCCCTCTAGACTTACAGGCCTATCCTCCATCTCTGGAGGGTCCTCCACACCTCCCCCGTCTGTATCTCTTCATGACAGAACGTGCTAGGCAGCACTTGGACACTGAGCATTTTTCTTTTTATTTTATTACTTTGCAGTAGTGGAGATTGAATGACTGAATCCAGGGTCTTTATTCTAAGCTACATCCCAAGCCCTTTTTTTAATTTTTTTTTTTTTTTTTTTTTTTTTTTTTTTGAGACAAGGTCTCAGACTATGGGCTCAAACTTGTGATCCTCCTGCTTCAGTGTCTCAGAGTGCTGGGATTTCAGGCATGTGCCAGTTCCCGACTGGCCCCGGCATTTCTATCTATACCCACCTTCTGGTGACCTTAGCAAACTGCATGGTTCTACCAGTACCTAGGGGTGCGGGCAGCACCAAAATGATGTAGGCAAGCTACAGCCCTGCCATTTGGGTCCCTCCCTCAGATATGCCAGACTTCCAGTGCCTCAGCCTGCCTCAGGCTTTCCACCTATTCAGTGGCAAGTCCCTGTGTCTGTGCCACAAAATGACAGGTCTGCGTTATTCTTGACCCTTTCCTCGCCCCCAGTCCATGGCGGGAGGAGGGGCACCACTGGGTCTACCTTCAAAGTATCCAGAACCTGACCCCCACCAGCTCCACACCACCAATCTAGTTCCAGCCATATCACCTGGCCTGCACGACTTCAGTGGCCTCACTGGCCTTCCTGCTCTCTTCCTTGGGCACATGAAGTCAAGGCCAGACGAACCTCAAAGGCTAAACCTCAGCCATTTACATCACTTCTCTGCTCAGAACTTCCCAGTGACTGGGATCTTCCTCGCGCTCCGAGGCAAGGCCAGCACGACGGCCAGAGTGCTCCAGTCCCTGGCTTCTGCCCTCAGCAGCCCATTCCCTCCGCAGTCACTCACCCAGCTCCCACCACACGGCCCTCCTTGCTGTCTCTCTGAGGCCCAGGCAGCTCCGGCTTCTCCGTCCCAAAGGCTCTTCCCCCAGGTACCCGGAGCCCACTTCCGCACCGCAAGCCTTCACATCACGGGCACTTTCTCAGCGAAGCCCTCCTTAGCCACCAGTTGTAAACTGCATCCCCTCCCCAGTTCTTCAGTTCTGCTCTCTCTTTCCCTTGCTCAGGCTTTATTTTTTCCTACCAAACCGGACTCCTGCTTGGTGACTATGTAATCTGCATTTTTTTTTTTTTTTTACCGGGGATCGAACTTGGGTCCTTGTGCTTGCAAGGCAGGCCACTGAACTGCTGAGCTAAATCCCCGGCCCATTTTGTTTATTTTTTGAGATAGACTGGCCTTCAACTCACTACATAGCCCAGGTTGGTAATCTGCGTTTATTGTTTTCATTATTAGCCTCTCCCAACAACAGGGATAGCTTCAGGAGACAGAAGTTTTGCCTGTTTTGTTCACTGATGTATTCCAGTACCTAAAAAGATCATGTTTAGATCATGTCACATCCAATTAGGACTTCCTTCTTTACTTCTGTGGCCTTCCTTCCAGAAGTCCATAACCATAGTCTAACCATGGGAAAACATCAGACCAACCAAAATTGAGAAACATTCCACAAAACACCTCATCGTCTTCAAACTATCTTCAAACTGTCAAGGTCATGAAAAACAAGGGGAGACTAAAAACCTGTCTCAGACTACAGGAGACTAAAGAGCCCAGACAGCTAAATGCAATGTGTGATCACAGACTAAAGTAATGGCATCAGTGAAAAATCGGGTGAAACCTAAATAAGTCTGGAATTTAGTTAAGAGTCATGTGCTGATGTTGGTTTCCTAGTTTAGACAAATGACTGTGCAGGCAAACTAGGAAAAGGGATAGAGAATTCCATGCATTATATTCACAACTTTTCTGTTTTTTTTTTTTTTTTTTTTTTTTTTTGGTTTATATTGTTTTCATGACACCATCTCAGACTGGCTTTGAATTATGTAGCCAAGGATGGTTGGCCTTGAACTTAACAGCAATCCTGCCTCAGCTTCCTGAGTGCTGAGATTACAGGTATGTGTCACCACATCCAGCTACTACAGTTTTTCTCTACTTCTGCAATCAGAACAAAAAAGTTTAATTGAAAAGAATAACCTAGAGTATTTGCATAATGAATGTGTTTGTTTTTTTTTTTTGTACCGGGGATCGAACTCGGGTCTCCTTGCGCTTGGAGGCAGGCAGCAGAACCACTGAGCTAAATCCCCGGCCCTGTTTTTTTTAATCAGGATTTTTTTAAATGTGATCACGTGTGTGATTTGTATATGTGCCATGTTAGTATATCTTCTAGTACAATATGAACTTTTAAAAAATTTTAACACCCCTGTACCAGAAATTGAACTCAAGACCTTGCACTTGCCAGGCAGGTGCAGCACCACTGAGCTACATCCTTGGCCCAAAGTTTTTAAAACTTTAAAAAAACTTTAGGGCCGGGGATGTAGTGTAGCTCAGTGGTGCTGCTGCCTGCCTTGCAAACACAAGGTTCTGAGTTCGATCCCCAGTACAAAAAAAAAAAATTTCTATTGCTTTGTACTGTTTTTCGGTCCATGGTGCTAGAGATCTAACTCAGGGCCTCAAGCACTCTACCGCTGAACCTCATCCTCCAGCTGGAAACGTACTTTCGAATTTGTATTATTTAGGTCATTCTAAATAAGCTAAAATTAACTGCTACCACATGGAAGTTGCTCATCAATGAAGAATTCACGTACACAGGTGATGTTACCTACGTGGCAGGCGATACTCTACTCACTTCACATGTTCGCCTTCATCTTCAAATCAGTCTATGGAAGTGAGTGGCGTTGTCCCCATTATATTGGTGAAAATGGAGATGTAGGTGGCCCAAGTAAACCACTGGTAGTGAAGAGCGAGCTAGGCCAGCGCAGGGCCAAGTCTGAACCTGACAGCCCAACTCGGTGCCGCTCTGTGCTCCCTGTCCACTCCCACGGCCTCACTGCCCTACCCTGTACCCCACTCTCCACACAGTTTCTGCCGTCAGTAATTAATGCTCATTCCAACCACAACTGCATTCTCTCCTAGGCAGCCCAGTAGTCACCTGTTTCCCTCCCTTCACCACTAACTTGAGTGCTGGACCACAGACCTGGAATCTTTTTTTTTGTTGTTTTTCTTTGTAGTGCTGGGGATCAAGCTGAGGGAGGGCCAGGCCAGGAATTCAGCTCAGCGGTGCCGCCGCTGCCTGCCTTGTAAGGGCAAGGTCCCGAGTTCGATCCCCAGTACCAAAAAAAAAAACCCCAAAACACAAAAAACCTGAGGGAGGGCCTTGTGCACACTAAGCAAATGCTCTGTCAATACATCCCCAGGCCAAGATGGAGTTTCTGACAGAATGACTAACGTTCAACCCCAGAAGGGTATACTGGCACGACTTCTACCCACTCCTAAGTATAACGCCTATCAGGTAGTTACCATACACATACCAGGCACTGGGCTAAGCATGAGTATTTCCTGTGATCATTCCAACAACTATCCAACAGGAGGGCATTATGCCCAGGATGAGGGTGTAGCTCAGTGGCAGAGCACTTGCCTAACGTGAGGAAGCCCCTGGGTTCAGTCCCCACCACAACCAAGGAAAAAAAAAGTCCACTTTACAGACAATAAATTAAGGTTCCAGGGGATTAAATGGCTTGCCCACGATCACGTATCTACCAAACCCTAATTGCTCTGTGCGAGACAGCAGCGCGATACCTTGTAGAGCACACTGCGGTCCCCCATCACCCGGCCCTGGGAGTGGACGTGCTCGCTGCTGCGCTTCCCCTTCACCCTGACGATCCGCTGCACCTCCAGGGGGATGGTCAGCTCCCAGCTCAGTTCAGTGCTGAGGTCCTAGGGCGAGGCCAGAAGCACTGTGAACAGGAGGGCATACCTAGGCCAGAGACAGCTGTAGTGACGTGTCCAGCAGCTCAGCATCTGAGGCCTTGTGCCAGAAGGAATAAGACCAGGACTGTTCGGAAAACAACAGTACAGCTCTGGCTTATGAAGAAGCTTAGAACTCTCTGTTTGATTAAGAAAGATACTAAAACCAGCAAGGCAGGAAAATGTTCAACAGTATCCCTTTGTTTATCTGAGGAGGAAGGATCCAAGGAAAACTTACCATTTATAAATAAAATCTAGCGCCCCCGTACACCATGGCCAATGGTGACCCTGAAATGTTTCCTAAATCGTTCTGTCAGAACAGGAAATCAATATGCACTAACTGTTCACCACATTCTATGTGCACGCGACAGAAATGAACGGTACCCTTCAGGATAGCGGCCCGGAGCCTTCTGCGGTGCCAGTGGTGCTCTGCTTCCTGATCGGACTGCCACGGGCACGAGTGTGCAGCTCCGTGAAGGTTTACTGAACCTCACGATTGTGCACTTTACTCTAATAAAAACTGGGTCTCTCCCCACACCTACCTTTCGAAGCCGATATCCACTTAGCCGCCCCTGCTCTGCATCCACCAAATAGAAGAAGATGGATGGGGCAAGCTCATGCAGCTGTCGCAAGACATTCCGAGTGGCTGGGAAAGCTGTGACCTTAAAAACCCAGAAAACCCAAGAGCAGGGTTAAAGCAAAGTCCATGACTCGCTGAGCTTGGTTTCCCAGGACTCCCCGTCAGAGTCCTCTAAGAATAAACCAGCAAATCTCAACGGAAGTACAGTCTAACGGACTCCAAGAATTAGGGCTTCAATTGAGGTCTGTGAAGAGCCCGAGTGCTCACAAGGGCAGCCACGGCAGGCATCTGGGGTTGGGCCAGAGCACACACGTGCTGCTGCGGTCCACACTCCGCCTCTGCTCCGCCACCTGACTGACCACCCATCCCTGCCCACCTCTGCCTGAAGGTCTCCACCCTTCCGAAGACACAGTACCTTGTACTCATCGTCTATCAACAGCAAGACCTTGGCATAGTCTTGATCCATGACTGGGAGAAGCAAGGACTGCAAGACACGGCGCTTCAGCACCGGGGGGGCTACCTGACTCCACTTCCCAAAAATGGGATTGAAGACGTACAGAGAACTCATTCCTGTTTCCTAAAACGGGCAGGCAAACACAGAAAGAACACCAGTCTTAAGAGTAAACCACAAAACCTGAGACTTCAGCTCAAATGGGAGGAATTCCCTATTTTTGCCCTCTTTACGGAAAAATTAAGATGTTGGCTGCAGGTGAATAGTCAAACCAACTCTGGCTC
Organism: Fukomys damarensis; assembly: GCF_012274545.1. Taxonomy (NCBI): domain Eukaryota; kingdom Metazoa; phylum Chordata; class Mammalia; order Rodentia; family Bathyergidae; genus Fukomys; species Fukomys damarensis. Next base: position 3,582,685 of record NW_022900935.1, read on the forward strand.
CAAACCTAACCAAGAACTGGTCGTGCCAATGTGTAAGAATAGGCATGACGGTGTACATCTGTAATCCCAGCACTTTGGGAAGCTGAGGCAGGAGGAGCACAAGTTCAACTCAGTCTGAGCAACTTAGTAAGACCTTGCCTCACAATAAAAAATAAAAAGGGCTAGAGATGTAGCTCAGTGCAAAGGCCCTGGGTTCACTCCCCAAAACTGCAAATAAGTAAACAGGTCAAGTACAATTCAGTAACTCCAAAACGGCCCTTCCAGAAGAGTGTCTACCAAGGCCCCTCCGTAGTAATATTAGAATGGATCCACAAAAGCCATTCTAATTCTGAGAAGCAAGAATATAGTTTTGTGTGCTGCCCTCTCTTCCTAGAGAAAAATAAAAGAGCCACTCAACTACCAACAACAGCCTCTGACTGGAAAGAAAGCTGGCTGAAGTGAAACCTGCTTTTGATCAACTCCACGTTAGCACTGGATAGCTCCTCCACCCAGGCAAGAAACTGGGAGAAAGAGTCCTAACCCATGGATGTTCCTCAGGGACTCACATAATTCCACAGGTCTGGGAGAAATGTGAACTGCACAGGTCAGAGACGAAGGCCTTACCTTGTCCTTTATCAAGAGTGTGCACTGTGGGGGGTGGGGGAAGTGAGCAGTAGTTCTCTGGACCATCAGCTTAAAGGAGGAATCTGGCTTGACACTGGGTAGGTACTGTTTCCACAGAATGGTGCCAGAGCTGCTCTCAATGCCAAAAAGCTGCAACATAAAACAAAGGGTTGGCTCATGACTAGAAAGAAAAGCCAAAGAACTGATTCTATCTTCACAAACTAGAACCAGCACTACTACCCGCTACCAAGTTTTTTATTTCCCACCCCTGAACTTCAGAAGGTTGGGGACCTGGGGCTTATAGCCATACCTTGCCCGAGGCTGTTACCATCACCATCATCTTCTGCAGGTTGAATTCATCCCTGGCCAGGGTGTCAATGTTGATCTCGTTCTTAATTTGACTTCGGGGCTTCCGAGCATCGTAGAACATTTTCCAGAGGTGGGAAGTCCACGCTTGCAGTAGGATGAGCTGAGACGAGAGGCGTTTTAGGAACATCCCCAGCAGGCCGTCTGGTGTCAGGAAATGGTAATGCATTCTGCATCAGACTGGGTGTCCAGCAAGAAGGCGCACGCTTTTCCCAAGGAGAGACGTGTCCCTCTCCTGAAGAGCATTTTGGTAACTTATACTCCAGGCCCAAAGCCCCAGAGGTAGTCTGTCTGCTGTTGACAGTCCCAAACTGAGGTATGACCATGCACAAGCTTCCAAAACCCCTTACCTGGCACTTAGGACTTCGCTCGACTGGAATCTTTAGGACAGGGAGACTAAGAGGTCAAAGACTGGCCATACAGGATGCAGCCATGCTGTGAATGTCACCGCCACAGCCCCACATCCAGCATGGCAAGGGAAGGCTTCTGGGTGCCACAACAAAGCCAGGAGGGTATGAGTATGGGGTACAGGGACACGCGTACCACAAAGGAGTGCTTCTGCTTCTCACTGTTTCATGCCTACTTTGCCAGCTGTAATCTGTACCCGAAAGACCTACCTGCAACCCATTCACAGGGTCATCATTCCCTCCGTCCCTGACTCCATCAACTAGGCCAACACCCTCCAGATTTCCATCTCCAGAGACTTGGGGACAGACACAAGGTAATATGGCAAAAGGAGCAGGCTCTCTGGAGTCTGCAGCCCTGGGTTAAAATCCCAGCTCCACTCCTTGCTACTGTGTCACCCTGAGAAATACAATTAACCTCGATGCCTCTGTTTTCTTCATCTGTAAAAGGACACTTAACCCAGAGGGCTAATACAAAGATCAGATTACATGACGTACATAGAGGGTTGAGCAGGGTGCCTAGGGCAGGCTAAGTGCTCACTAAAAAGCAGTTCTTTTGCTCATCTATTTTCCATCAACTTCAGCTCAAGGAAGATAAGTGACCAGCACAGGGGACAAGTCAAAAGCAGAGCAATTCACACGTGTGTGGTATGTACCTCGAGTCAGAAAAACAACCAAATGCTAGTCATGTGGACAGCCAACGAGCAACAAGGCAGCAAGAAGCAGGCTTTACCTTGAATTGCTGGATCCAGGCAGCAGAAACAAATAGTAAAGTCAAATTAATCCTTGGCTTAAGAAAATGTGCAATGCTAGCAAGGTTCCCGGCCCAGGCAGGCCCTCAACTACCTGCTGGGTGGCTGGATGGAGAGGCCAGGGGGAGGAAGGATGGATTCAGAGTGGAGTGAATACAGTTCATCAGGGAATTGGGACTGTGACTGGCTTCAGAGTGCCCTGGCTATTTCTAGAATTAACAGATCAATACAGTCATGTCTCCCAAGGCACACATGGCTGTTGCTTTGGGGGCAATGAGTGAACAACGCCTAGCACAGTGCCTGACCACTTTTAGGCACTGAGATAATGACAGCTATTAGCACACCAAGTTAAGGAGTTTTTTGTTTTTCCTCAGTATCTTTCCTTAGAGGGATTCACAGTTCATTACAGATAATGACAGCTATTAGCACACCCACCAAGTTAAGGAGTTTTTTGTTTTTCCTCAGTATCTTTCCTTAGAGGGATTCACAGTTCATTCTTCTGCTAGAAAAAATGATGACATAAACCACAGGGACACAAATGCACTAGAAAATCATCGGCTTATTTGGAAGAGACTTGCAAACTGGTTGAGCCCGAGAAGCCAGGGACACCGTAGGGCGTCTCTTCTGTCTAACGAGCAATCCCAGCCCCACAGGGGCCCCTCCAGAAGCTTTGCAGTCCAGCCCCCGGGGGTTGATACCTGCTTTCTTGCCAAATTCTCCTTCCAGCTCTGCCTGTGCCCCAGTCAGGGGGAGGTCCACCATCTCCAGGCACACCACCTCTGCCAGGGACTCCTCACGGCTCCACAGCACCACCTTCCCTGTAGCAGGAATCAGTGGACAAGAGCTCAGCCTGCCTCTCCTACCTTCTGGAGAGACTCTGCTAGGTGGCTTAGGGATCAGTTCTCAACTGAAAACAGAACAGGCCAGGCATGGTGGCACATGCCTATAATCCCAGCACTTGAGAGGCTGAAGCAGAAGGATCATCCTGAGTTCGAGGCCAGCCTGGCCTACATAGTGAACTTGAGGCTGCCCTGCCTGCACTAGATAGTGAGACCGCCTTAAAAAAAAAAAGAACAAGAGGCTAGAATCAATAGGTGAGGTGAGGAAAGTTCAGATCCTATTCTAAAATGCTAAGAACTTCGGGAGGGAAGGAAGAAAGGCAAGAAGAACAGAGATATGGGGCCGGGGATTTAGCTCAGTGGTTTCACTACCTGCCTCTCAAGCATAAGGACCTGAGTTCAATCCCTGGTACCAAAAAAAAGAATACAGATATGTACATGTACCAGCTCCCCACAATACCATCATTACATACTGTAAACGTGTACCAATAAAAATAGAGAAGTAATTTTAGAGGAAGGGCTGGGGATTTAGCTCAGTGGTTCTGCCGCCTGTCTTGTCTGAGTTTGATCCCTGGTACTAAAAAAAAAAAAAAAAAAATTTGGGGAAAAATGCCAAGAACTTACTCAAAGGCAGGTAACATGTGGCTCAAAAGAAATGCACAGTGTACTCCACCTGAGGCTTCCCTAGAAGCCTGCCCAGCAACCCCCAGAACCAGGACATGGGGCAGGCTGAAATATAAAGGGGTTGTCGCATGAGATACACTCACCCAGCTGCTGCAGAAAAAGTAGCAGATGGTCCTGCGTCTGCACCAAGGCCCGGTAGCCCACTGAGTCATCCTTCTTCAAGAACACCTGGATGTAGAGCTATAAACCAAACAGTCAGTGAGAATCCAGATGCTTTTCAGAGCCCCAGCTCCCAAAATTCAAAGTGTTCAGTTATCAGAGGTCATGCCACTATTTAACAGCTAGACCTACACCGATTATCTGGATGACAATAAGATTAGGAATATTTTCTGAGCCAACACAACAAGAGTCTTCAACTCTCTCAGACCTGTCCATGAAGGAACTTGAGTACCTGATGGTATTATGATATCTGTCCAAGCCCCAGTCCAGCTCCACAACACAAGCAGGAGGCCAGGATTAGACTTTCCCTTTCAGAGATAAAGAAGCCAGAGCCCAGAGGCTAAGAAACACAACTCAATAACCCTAAAGAGACTCTGGGTAGGACTATGAGTGTGTGTATAGAGTTAGAACAGCCATGACCTTGAATCCCAGCAGCATGTCTTACTAGCTGTGACTCTGGACAGGGTGGCCAACGCCATTGGGTCACGGTAACATTTGCAGAACCAAGTCAGTAACAACCACTTCCCAAGACTGGGACAAGGTTCCATCAATTAGTGCACGAGCCCAAAGCTGAGCACAGTGCCTGGCGCACGGGGACACATGGGCACAGGCCATAGCTGGTTTTCCTATCATTTATGATCAGTTGATGGCTCAGGAAGAACTAGAGCCCATGTCCACAGGGCTTTTATCCAGGATCCACGCTGTGACCTGGCCCTAAAGATGGACTCTGAGGCAAATGCTCTGACTCACTCGCTCAGGTCGAGTATCGTTCTGCTCCAGGCTGAACGTAATCGTGGTGTCCAGCAGCCGTCGACCCGTCTCCACTAAATAGAGGTTAACTGTGTAGGTCTGATTGAAGCAAGCCACTGAGTCCTAGGGGAATAAACAGCATGGTCAGGTACAGCAGGGGTTCCCATGGCTGGTACTGGCCCACAGCCTTTAGGAACCAGGTACAGAAGGAGCCGAGTGGCAGACAAGCAAATCTTCATCTGGAAGTGGAGGTGGTCGCCATCACTCTCCCCGTAGCTCCCATCACTGTCTGAGCTCCGCCTCACATCAGATCAGTGGCAGCAGTAGATTCTTCTTTTGGGGGGGTACCGGGGATCGAACGCAGGTGGCGGAACCACTGAGCTAAATCCCAGGCCTATGAACAGATTCTCACAGGAGCAAGGACCCTACTGTGAATGGCACATGTGAGGGATCTAGGATGCACAGCTCTTATCAAGATCTAATCTAGGGCCAGGGATTTAGCTCAGTGGTTTCACCGCCTGACTCACAAGCACAAGGACCTGAGTTCGATCTCCGGTACCCCCCCCCAAAAAAAAGATCTAATATAGGGCGAGGGATGTAGCTCAGTGGCACTGCGCCTGCTTCACGAGTGCAAGGTTTGATCCCTAGTACTGAAAAAGTCTAATCTAATAAAAAATCTAAAAACTAAAAGTAAAAATTCTAATCCATTAGAAAGTAGGAAGAGGTGCCAAAAGATACCGAGTTTTAAGTGGACATACAAGGAAGGGTGACCGAATCCAAAGACACTCAAGTATTTTGACATCACAGTTTTTACAGGAAAAAAACCACTGAGTTATAGTAGAAGTGCAAGTTACTCAAAACTCCACCTAAGTTTCAGCAATTCTGGCAAACATATCTGAAAGTGGAAGCCTCAGAGCTTTCAAACACACCTAGAATCCATACCAGAAGTGATCATGAAAACCACCTCTGCCACCATAAGTTTCTCTGAATACATAGGGTTTGAATTAAAAATATAAAAAGCCAGCTAGCTTTTTAATATTATTTTTTTCCTGTTGTCATTTTTAAAGGTGTAAGTACTGAGTTCGTGCTCCCTTGCTTTTTTGCATGAGTCTTAGCAAATTTAGGTCTTAACTAGAATGGTTGCTATATATGATCCTTACTTTCCCTTGCTATTCACTTTTTAAAAACTGGGGCACTGTTTAAAACACGAATAACTTATTAGATGTTACCTGCAACACTACTGTGAAAAAAAATCTGTGATAAAATTTATTTCCAAGCAAAAAAAAAAAATCTAATCCATTAAAGTACACATTAAATGTAAGGCACTTGAATCATACCAAAATCATTCCCCCTGCCTACATCTATGGAAAAACCATCTTCCATGAAGTCGGTCCCTGGTGCCAAAAAAAGGCTGGGGACCCCTGAACTAGAGGGATCCCCAGACTCCCCCAAACAATGCCCAAAGACTCAGTGCAAGTACCCCAGAGAAGGGCCAGAAAAGGAAATAAGCATACAGGAAAAGAAAAAAGGAAAGAAAGCTAAATCCTGAGAGAAAAACGAGGAACCTGAGTAAACAAAGGCAATGACAATTACTACCCTTGTTTCAGAAGGAAACCAGTAAGCAGAGTTCAGAAGAGACTTCTAAAAGAGGGGTAAGATCCTGAGCAAGGACAGGAGGAAAGGGAGGCTCAGAAGCCAAAGCCAAAGCTGAAACCACAGCTGAATGAAGTGCGAAACTCCAGCCAGAGCCTCATGCTTCCGCCTCCGTGCAAATGCACAGAACACCACTCAGCTCTGCCGGCCAGGGTCCCCAGAGAGACAGGAAAACTGAGGCCCAGGGAAAAACGCGGGTACGAACCGATTCTAAGGATTGTACCTCCTCCTTTCACCAGGAAAATGGGTGAAAAGAAATGCTATTTAGTTCACAGTACTTAGGCATCACTCAGGACGGAGAACTTGAAGAGACCCACTAGCCTCAGCTGCTCTCCAGCTTTCTCCAGGGATCTCCTGTGACCCAGGCTGGCTGCCCAGACCACACCTACCTGTACAGTGGCCTTCTCCAAAAAGCTCCCCAGGGACCCATCTTCAGAACTGCTAGGCTTCTGTGAAGGGAGAAGAATGAGAGATGATTCAGCCAAAAGGTCATTCCCCAGTCACCAAAATGAGGTCTCCTTCCTGGGAAAAAAGGGACACGCACAAAGCTCTAGAGGGAGGGAAAGGACTCATCTCTCAGCAATCTCCTGGGCCCGTGTTCTACCTTACTGGGCAAATACGCCCAGACTTCGGACTCAGGGCTCCCAAAAGCAAAGTGCCATATGCCGCTGTTGCTCTCCTACTTACCACTTCATTCCGACAGGTCATGACTGCAGCCACTGTCTTCTCCCCGGTAGTGGCAAAGCTCACAAGGGCAGTCTGGGGGGAAGCAGAATGTCCCAGGTGAGGCCTATGTTAGCCAGCAGCCTTCCAGATGGTCACCTCTCCTGGGAAGGTCTCTTGGCCTTGGAGTTCAAAGTGCTCCCAACTTTGGAAACGACAGCCAGGACATCTCAGTACAGGAGGTCCCTGCTGCAGCTAACAGAAGTCTCCATTCTAACACAGGCACAGATCACCCTAAACTCCAAGCCGCACTGAGTATACACAGCAGGGCTCTGATATCCCCATTTTCCTGTGATCTCCAAGGGAGGCAAGAGTTTTCCTCTAAAGGTCTCTGTAACACTCAAGGAAAGAGGCATTGCATTCCTGCTGTATCGCAGTACCCGGCTCGAACCACTCATGGAACGGTGACATCAATCTATAAGTAAATGTCTCCAGATTAAAAACATTGCCTCCTAGCATCCACATCTTGGCCAGACCCTCCTGCAACCTAGCAACCATGCCGCCTACAGTTACCTGGGGGAAGTGTCTGAGCAGACTCAGAGTCCCCTGGTGGTAGTGCAGCAGGGCATAGTGGCTTGGGGACAACTGCAGAAAGAACTGCGGCCGAGACGGATCCACAGGGTTAGGCTGTGTGGGCAGCACTCGGGGCTGGAATCCACTTCCAAAGTCTAAATCAAGAGACTGAGAGAGGCAAGACAGATCAGGATTAGGGAAAGCAGTTGACCAGTCACTGATGCACCCACACTTCCATCCTCTGCCCCCTTTGCCAAGGGACATAACTAAACCAGGGCAAAAGCTCCAGAAGCTCCCATTCAGCTTCTCCAAAGCAAAGAGTGGTCCATTTCCCTGATACCACATTGGCCAGAGGCCTGAGCTTTTCTCTACGACGGCACAGCTAAGGAAAGAAGCCACAAAACTAGGAGAAAGACCCGCAGAGGAACTGTGCTGACCCTTCTGAGCCCTGCAGGCAATGCCTCAGGCCAGGAGAAGCAGCTGCAGCTTCTCACCTGCAGTGGGATCTGCCGCAGTTCCCATTCTGTCTCCAGGGCCAAAGTGTGAAGAGAGCGCGAGCCCGGGTCAGGGCACACCAAGACAGCCTCTGCCACCATGCCACAGGCTCCAGTGAGACGCTGCAGCCACGGAGTCGAAACCCTGACCTGCAGGAATGGCATCAGAACATGAGGTTCCAGAGGGACTTCTACGCCCCTGCTCAGTCCCCCAGTACCATTACGACCACAATTCCAGGAGAGTACTGAGCTCAAAGGTTTTCATAGTTGGTTCCAAAGGGATTCTTCCTGCCCCACCCCTCACCAACCTCCCAAGAGCCTCCCAAGATGGAAGAAAATCAGGATTCTCTTTCTGGCCACTAGAAAAATGTACTAGATAAGTGCAAGTACCTGATACTTCAAGTAAGAATTTTTTTACTATGTTTGTCTACTATGTGGTTTTCTATAACTTCTTTATAATAGTGTTATCTTAGAAGATACCTAAGGGCAGTGAGCAGATCTATATGATTTTTCAGACATCACAGAAGAGCACTTCATGCAAATACAAGTACCTAAAATTCATGGCAATGTGGACAAGACAGCAGCAAGGGACTAGAATCAGGAACCGTAAACCACTTTTGATCTGCCTGGCCAAGTGCTCTGGCCCCAGTGCACATAAGTACTCTAACAATCCCTCCCTTACCCACTCACAAGGCTCCCGAGCCAGATCCATCCCGTACCTGCTGAACAATCTCTCCATCCTCCACGTTAAACTTGACGGCGTTCACGTGGCTAAAGGGCACAACGCCGAGGGCCCACACTACCCCAGAGCCGTAGGAATACACCACTTGGTAGTGGATACTGTCACTAAGAGAGGGAGAAGAGAGCAAGGGACACAGTGGTAATCCATGGGTAAGAACATCCTCCAGGATCTTTCAAAATCAGGCTGCCAGGCCTTCGCAGGGTATCACAAACTTCCAATCCCCACACAGGTATGGCTTAATTCACACAGTTCTGGGTTTTGCTTTTGTTTTGTTTTTCTCAATACTAGGGGTTGAAGCCAGGGGTGCTGTACCACTGAGCTACATCCCCAGCCCTTTTTATTTTTTATTATGAGACAGTGTCTAAGTTGGACATGTGATCCTCTGGCCCCAACTTACCTGTAGCTGGGTTTATAGGAGGGGGAGTCACACTGTCCAGCCTTTTGGTTTCTGGTTTTTGTTGCTGTTGTTGTTGTTTTTGGGGTTTTTTGCACTGTTGGGGATCAAACCCAGGGCCTTACTCATATTAGGCATCACCAGTAGAGCACCATTAAGCCACAACTTTAGCTTTGCTTTTGTTTTTAATTTGAATATCTGTCAACATTTAGAACTGAGGTTACTCATAAAAATCAGATTTCTAGCTTTCCTTATGTTAGAGATGTGGCAACTGCAGGCCTACCCACTTGCCCATCAGCTGAGTAAGGCTGCCCCCTGGAGGTAGGTCAGGCACACTGCAATTCCCAGCCTGGCCCTACAGGAATTTAACTTTTGATCCCTAAACTTTGAAAATGGCCACAGATGGTCCAAGCAGATCTTTTCCTTTCCTTCCTCTTGTTCCTCCCCAGCTTCGGTGCATCATCAGGACCTCTGAAATCCTTCTCAAGCCTCACTCAGCCCCTATCGAGTCTTTTTGAGTCCCTCCCTTCCTTTCTTCTTTTCCTCTTTCCCTTCCTTCTTTTCTTCCTCCCTTACCTCTCCTTCCCTCCCTTTCTCTTTGCTCTACTTATTAATGTGATTGAAAGGCACAATCTAACTTGAACTGGATGTTGAAAAGCCCAGATGCCATGCCCATGAGCATGCAAGTAGCTCCCATCCTTGACCAACTCTAGTGCCCCAAATACGTATTTTTTTCCTCCTGCAAAGGACACTCCCAGTGTATCCACAGCCTTTGTACAGGGGTCCACATCCAGCAAGTACAACACACCACACACAGCACCAACATGAGGGAGACCTGGCCAAGCAAATGCTGCAGGATCTTCAAGGAGAAAGAGGGGCTCCCAGGAAACAGAACAGGGCAGCCATCGCATGGGAGGGGCCAGCCTTACCTTTCTGGGAGATGCTCCACCCACTTCAAGTGCCCACTGGAGAGGTGATGGAGAGAGAGAGTCGTCTTCTTCAGGACCGCGATGTACCTCACTGACTCCTGCAAGCCTACCAGCCCAAGTGCCTGGAAACTGAGCACAGGTACAGGGGTGAAGGTCTCAGGCTACAGTACAGTCTCAGTACTGCCACGGTGCCTGGATGTCAAACTTGGCCCACTTCAGAGTCTGCGTTTCAACCTTTCAGCCACACAGCCTCCCCGAACCCTCAAATCTCCGAAGGACTGTTCCTTCCTTCCACTAAGATTTAACAACCAGGTCAACTTTCCATCCTACACCCATCAGGCAGTGCTGTCATCATTGGGCCACAAACCCGCCTCCCGTGAATCTGATAAGAGCCATCTCATGTCCACATGCCCTACAGGATGGGAACCAAGTGTTTACTGAGTGAATTATCATCATAAGATGTATAAGCTAATACCAATAACCTTGTAACTTAAACAACCTTAACAAAGATAGAACAGTGACTCAAGTTGCTCAAAAATAAAAATATGGAGGGCCAGGGATCTAGCTCAACGGTTCCGCAACCTGCCTTGCAAGTGCAAGGATCTGAGTTCAATCCCCTGTACCAAAAATAAATAAATAAAAACATGGAAAGTTTTATATTATGTTCTTAGACCTAGAACATAGCCAGGCATGGTAGTGCACACTTATAATCCCAGGCTGAGGCAGGAAGATCACTGTGAGTTCAAGACCAGCCTGAACTACATAGCAAGACACTGTCTTAAAAAAAAAAGAACATGGTAAAGGTCACATAGTAGGATAAGAAAAAGCATTCAAGTACAAGAATAAATACTGCCCTCCCCAAACTAGAGAAAACAATAAAAAATGTACATGGAACCAGAAGAGATCCAGAAAAGCAAAAGCAATCCTGGGAAACAAGACAAAAGCAGGAGGCATCACATTCCCAGATTTCAAGTTGCATTACCAAGCTACAGTGATAAAAACAGTATAGTTGGCTGGGCATGGTGATGCATGCCTGTAATCCCAGCACTCCGGAGGCTGAGGCAGGAGGATCGCTGTGAGTTCGAGACCAGCCTGGGCTACATAGTGAGCTCCAGGTCAGTCGCAACTACATAGTGAGACCCTGTCTCAAAAAACAAAACAAAATAAAACAAAACAAACAAACAAAAGGTCCTATAGAGTCTCCTGCAACTCAGTATGAAAGGTGAGGTTCTTTCCTACTTTTTCCTCAATTGCAGGGTTATAACCTGTCTCAAAAAACCAAAAAAAAAAAAAGAAAGAAAGAAAGAAAAAAAAAACCCCAGCATAGTACTTGCACAAAAACTGACATATGGATCAATGGAACAGAGCATGCAGAAAAAATCCTGGGCACATCCAGCCATTTTATTTTTGACAAAGGCCAAAAACAAACACTGCAGGAAAGATGGCATAAGATTAAATTTTGTGGCAAGGACTTTAAGTTATGATCTAGGTGTATTTTCAACCAACCTTATACATGCGGGTTTTAAAAAATGGTGCTAGGTACCAGGGATTTAGCTTAGTGAGGCCACACCTGCTTCACAAGCCCAAGTTCCTGAGTTCAATCCCAGCACACACACAAAAAAAGAGAATCAACAAATGGGATCACATCGAATTAAAAAGCTTCTGCATAGCAAAGGAAGCAACCAACAGAGTGAAGAGGCAGCTACAGAATGGGAAGAATATTTTGCCAGGTTTTCCCTCAAACAGAAGACTAATACCTAGAATTAAGAACTCAAAAAAATTAGATACCCCTAAAATTGAAAGATCCAATCAAAAACAAGCAACTGAAATGAACATACACTCTCCAAAGAAATACAAATGGGGCCAGGGATTTAGCTCAGTGCTGCCTCCTGCCTCAAAAGCCCAGGTCCTGAGGTCGATCCCCTGCGGTGGCTGAGGGGAGTACAAAGGGTCGATTAGAGAAATGCGTAATTAAACAACAATAAGATTCTATCTTACTCCAGAAAGAACAGCCACCATCAAGAAATCAAGCAATTAGGGCCAGGGATCTAGCTCAGCCGTTGGGCCGAGTTCAATCCCCGGTACCAAAAAAAAAAGAAATCAAGCAATTAACTGCTGGCAAGGGTATAGGGAGGAGAAAAAGAAACCCTTTTACACTGTTAGTGGGAAGTAAACTAGTATAATCACTATGGTGATTCAGCACAGGAATGACACTGTCAATTCCAGCACGTGAGAGGCCGAGGCAGGAGGACTGCTGCCAGTGCAAGGCCAGCCCGAACCACATATCCAGAGAACAGGAAGGAAGGAAGGAGGAAAGGAAGACAGACAGACCATTGGCCCAGCTATTCCCCTTCTGTGTAGCTTCCCAAAAGAGTTAAAGACGTATTACAGCAACTCATGCACACCCATGTTCATAACGGTACAATTCGTAACAGCTTAATCTTGGTAGCAACTGTGTGTGTCCATCAACAGACGAGTAAAGAAAACGTGAGAGCCGGGCGTGGTGACGCATGCCTGTATCCCAGCACTCCGGAAGCTGAGGCAGGAGGATGGCTGTGAGCTGTGAGTTCGAGACCAGCCTGGGCTGCATAGTGAGTTCCAGGTCAGTCTCAACTACATAGTGAGACCCTGTCTCAAAAAACCAAAAAAAGAAAAAAAGAAAAGAAAAAAGAAAATGTGATTATTTACACAAAATAGAATACTTCTCTGCCACAAAGAAGGATAAATGAGTCATTTGTAGGAAAATGAACGCCCCTTGAGACCATAAGGTTAAGTGAAATAAATCAGATATAGAAACTTAAATATTGCATGATTTCTCTTGTATGAGAAACCCAGATATAAACAAAATGCAAAAAAAGGAGAAAAAATTAAGATAAAATAAATTAGGAAAAAAAAGAATAAATTCTGCACCTAGCTCAGAGTTCTGCATGTAAGCGGTGCTCAGTAAATGCTGAGGAAAGACACTTTCTCCATAACTGCAAGCACATCAAGATCAGGCATTGGATGCTCCCTGCCTCCTCACGAGGCCCAGTATTGCTGTTCATGCAAACACGCGCCCCAGCTAAGCCTTTCAGTAAGCCAAAGTGGAACACAGCTTCTTCCCTACCTGCCACTGTCCAAGGTTATTTCCCAGTTGAGGCCCCCAATGTTAGTCTCCCAGGAGCGCATGATGCGGCCTCCATTAGACACAGTGACTGCATCTGGAAGAGAAAAGACCGCGGTGAAGTCATTTCCCAAACTCACTCTAGAGTCCACCCAGAACAGCCTCACCTCCGACTTAGAGAAGCAAACAGACTTTAAAGGGTGCCTGTCATTCACTGTTAGGAGCAGCCATTCCTTTTTCCTATCAGACCTCATACAAAGAAGGGAATCAAAGAATGCAAGCGTGCCACTGGAGACCCAGGAGGCCTCTGCTTACCCTGTCCGTGGAGCAGCATGGCGTCCACAGCCCCTTCTGCCGAGCCTTTGTCAACATGGCGCCACACTGAAAGACACGAAAGCAGGCATGTCCACTGTCGTTTCCATGACCAAAAAAGACCGGGAGAGGGCTGAAGAGATCTCTGTTTGGACAGCAATACCCAATTTTATTTAGAGAAGAGGAGTACAGCTACCAGGCCATGATCCAGTCCCATTCACTGAGTAATAAGGAGAGGAAGGGGTGGAAGGGGCCACGATGTCCCCATTTGAGGCCTCTATACCGCCAGTCCCCATTACCACTCCACGGGGCATGTAAACAATTACAAGATTAACAAAACCCATCTGATACATAAGAAAAAGTGATTATAAATTCCATTCTATGATTTTAATACCTAACAACAATAAGCTAGTAGAGGTAATCTAAGAGGGAGCAAGGAATCTGAGCCTTTACTATAAAACAGAATAAAGTGCTTTGCAGCAATATCTTTTCTTTTCTTTTTCTTTTTCTTTTTTTTTTTTTAAAGGCAAAGTCTTGGCCAGGGATTTAGCTCAGTGGTTCTGCCACCTGCCTCAGAAGCACAAGGTCCTGAGTTCAATCCCCAGTACCACAAAAAAATAAAAATAAAAAAAAAGACAAAGTCTTGCTGTGTGGTTCAGGCTGTCTTGAACTACGTGGCTGACGCAGTGATTCTCCTGTCTCAGCTTCCTGAGTGTTGGGATTACAAGCATGCATTACCACCTGGCTCGGCAATATCTTACAGTACTTAACGATGCGCAGGACTAAGAGAATAAACTACAAAGACCAGTTATAGAAACATTAAATACTCCAAGATGACAGACTAAAAAAACAAAACAAAACAAAAAAACCATCAGAATCCACTAAGAAAGAAATGTTTTGGCCCACATGTCCCTAACTCGGGAACCAGTTCAGCAGGCATTACAAGCCACAGGCCACTCAGATTCACTATAATCAGCCTTCTCACCCAGGAGTCAACCAGTCTACCAAGCTCACTTACAGATTTCCCCAGTACGAGAATTTAACGCTGCAATCACATTCTTCTCTGTGGCCACAACCAACTTCTTGGATCCTGGGGAAAATTCCAAGGAGGCAAACTTGAGCTTCCCAATATACTGCTGTCTCCTGCGGAAGAGCACAGGGGAGCATCAGGGGGAAAAGTCATCACAGCATAAAATGACCTGCAAAATGACAAATCACTGGGTTATCACCATCACACCTACATTATGATGCCTAAGAAATGTTTACTAAGGAGATCTGACAGAAAAGACTTCCATGCAATGGAGTCCAAAGCAAAGGGAACCAAAGAAGAGAACTACCTCCAAACAGATGAGAAATACTGTCGTCCAATTAAATGTAAGCACGTTTTCTTGAGGTTTACACGCCTAAAAGAGCCCTTGAGGGCCAGGTGCTGTGGTATACGTTTGTAAGCCCAACACTGGGAAGGCTAAGGCAGGAGGACTGTTGTGACTTCAAAGCTAGCCTGGGCTATATAGTACATTCAAGGCCAGCCTGAACGACATAACGAGAACCTGTGAGAGAAAAAAAAAAGCCCCTGGCCTCAATCCCACTAGAACAAAGTTAGTTGGACTAGGAAGTCAGCGTACAAATGAAGACACACGGGCCTGCCTTCGATGAGCGTACACTACAACATTCCTTTCTGACTTCAGTAACCTCTAGGGGGAAGAAAAGTTCTTGCGTGTCTTCAGTTGCACTGTCATGGCTCCCTTGATGTTCTGAATGGACTCAAAACATTTTCCTTCCATAGTCATCCCCCCACCCCACCCCCGTACCAGGGACCGAACTCAGGATGTTGCACTTGTGAGGCAGGCATAGCACCACTGAGCTACCCTGGCCTCTTTCATGCTCATTTTGAATTTGCAGAAGAGCCAGAAGTCACATGGTGCTGAATCTGGTGAATCAGGGGACGAGGACACACAGTAATGTTTTTACAAATGCGCCTTTTCATTGGATGGCACTAGACAGCAGCATTCACCAAATTTCTGATCGCGCTTCATAAAGGCATTCATAAGAGTGAACTTCCAGAACTGCTTCGGAATGCAAGAATGATGGCATACGTGTGTTCAAAGGGGGGTGGTGTACTGAAGGGGATTAATGGCAGTGTGTCTTTTACCATAATGAATTTTTAAATTTAAACATTCACTGTAGATTTCGATCATATGTTGTACAATCACCACCATGGGTAAACTTTCAGTGTTGTATTTCCCTCTATATTTCAATTTGAAAACTTCGTTTAGCATTCTTCTAAATGGAAAATCTCCTGCTATAAATGCTAACACACATAACATTGGGAACATTTGCATACATCTTTAGAAATGTGACTCATAATTCATTTGTCACCCTCTCTGGCACACAAAAGGCACTCAACAAATACATCAAGCTATTTGCGACCAAGAAACTTCACAGAAGAGGAGATACCTGAGCTAGGACCTGATGGATAAAATGTAAATAGCAGTAATAATTTTCTGTGGTACTTTTGAACTCAAGTACCGTGTGCTTGCAAGGCAGGCACAGTGCCACTGAGCTAAATCCCCGGCCCAATAATACTAATTATTGACTGCACTCAATGAGCCAGGTTTTCTGCTAAATACTTTAAAGGGATTATCTCATTCATCCTCACAATTACTGTAGGAACTAGTGGTCAGTTAATAAACCCATTTGACAGACAAGCCAAGGCAAAGAGTGGCTAAGTCACTTCCCCAAGATTACACACCTCTTAAGTGGAAAAATGGGTAAAGCAGAAGCAAGAGCATTAAGGAAGATGAGAGTAAATGCATAGATCGTCTGACTATTGAGTTTGCGGCGGCCATTCTCTGAGCCCTGGACCGCCTTCAAATGAAAACAGCTCTCGATACAGGACTTACAACCAGCCCTTGTTCATATGACAAACTGATGCCAGCCAGTTCAAGGAAGATGGAAAGTTCACTGAGGGCTGGCGACCTCTCACAGCCGGGAGACCAGAAACCTGACAGTCGCAGAAAGGAGATCAGACGTGGGAGGAGGGAATCAGACCAGATCCCGAAGCACGGCTAGCTTCGACAGTCACACCAGTATCAGTTGAGAAGATCTCCCCAGCACGGGCTTAATGCTCCTCGGTCGCAGTCTTAAAATCTTAAAATCCTTAATTTGTGAACAGGGGTCCAACGTTTTCATTTTGCACGGGGTACAGCAGCAAGTTAGGCAGCCGACCCTGCTCCACGGTAACGTCCCTTCTTTTACCAGATAGGAAACGGCTCTGGAAAACAGGCACCTCCCCTACTTCCCGAACAAGCCCCCCCACGTACGCACCAATCAAACTTGCCCACTTGGTCTTCGTACACCGCGGCCGCAGGGACAAGCAACACAGCCCATAACCAGAGCCCAGAAAACAGAACGGCGGCCATGACTGCAGCCCCCGCACAGTCCGCCGCCGGCCCAGCATGCACCGGGCCGCAGGCCCCGCCTCCCGGAACCATAGAGTTGCGACCGCGCTAGAGGCCTTTGATGGTCCCTGGGGGGGCTCGGAAGCGGCGGAATCTCTTAGGACGTTTCCCTGCCCACGCGGGAGAAAGCGCCGGGAGTGGCCCGGCGGGGAGACACTGGTCGCTGCTCAGGCTGGGTCAGGCGAGCGCCAGGACAGCCCCCGAGGGCAGTCCCGGAGGGCCTAAGAAGCCGCACCGCCTCCTTCCGCCGCACGCGGTTCCAGCGCGATGCCCAAATCCAAGCGCGACAAGAAAGGTGGGCGAAGCGGGTGTTGCGACGCGGCGGGAGGCTCCTGGGGCTGACCGCCCGGCCTGCGCCGGGGGCTCCAGATAGAGACGGCCTCGGAGTGGAACGTCTGGGCCTCCGTAAAGAGCTCCGCGGTTTCTGCGAGTTGGGTGGGACGAATCGGGGCGGCGGGGCCACGGCCTGGTCCGGTCCGGAACCTGGTCCTGTCCGGGGAGCGGAGTTTTTGCACGGCCTCTCCTGCTTTTGGCAGCCCTGCGGGGCCGAGAGACGGTTTCCAACCACCCAAGTTGCGCCCGACCGTCGCGGTAGCGCTCCTTCCCCACCTCGGCCCCAACCCGTCTTCCTTGGCTCGCTTTGCGTCCCTGCCTCCTTTTCACTTCAGCACAGCCTTATTTCCGCGTCTGGGTCTAATACTTGCGGTCCCGCTTGGTATGCGTAGGGCTGGTTTCTCGATTCTAGGTTTGCAGAGCATCTCCTAGGCCACCTTTACAATGGTGCCATGTATCTCACCCTGCACCTCTAGCACGTTCCATAAATATTTAGGGGCCTGGCACTTTGTAGGCGACTAAAGGATAGAAAAGTTCAAACAAGAAGGCCTAGTACTATGCCCCCGCCTTGAGTAAACATAGTCAGATAGTGATTAAGTCTCGGAATAAAAGTCAGGTTAAAAAAAAAAGTGAAAATGGGCCGGGGATTTAGCTCAGTGGTTCCGCCGCCTGCCTCACAAGCACAAGGACCCAAGTTCGATCCCTGGTACCAAAAAAAAAAAGAGGGAGAGCAAGGCTTCCACTCCCTGTGAAATGGGTGGACATCCTCGGTCCTTGAACAGAGGAGGTGTGTAGTTTAACTTTATTTTTAACTGATACGTTTGAGAATAGCCTAAGGAAGATGGGCTCGGGAGGCAGGAATGGAAAGAGTAAGAGTTTGCAGATTCATTTGATTCTGTGGAAGGAGTTCTAGGCAGATCTGGCAAATGCCAAACTGGGGGCAAATTGGGCCTAGGTGCTGTTACGATAGAGTCGCTTGTCCCACCGCAGAGAGGCAATATGGCGTCCACAGGTCCAAGTTGCAGTACTGAAATGCAGACATACAACAGAAGAGATACGGTGCCCAGGTTCGGTTCCACAGCATGGACCAGCCATCAGTGGCTTCTGAGCAGCATGGCTAAGAGCAGAAAAAAGCCTGTGTAGGTCAGCAGGTTCCAGTTCCGGCCGCCACTGAGAGCACTTCAACACTCGGGCAAGCCCT
Source organism: Fukomys damarensis (assembly GCF_012274545.1). Classification (NCBI taxonomy): domain Eukaryota; kingdom Metazoa; phylum Chordata; class Mammalia; order Rodentia; family Bathyergidae; genus Fukomys; species Fukomys damarensis. The sequence continues at coordinate 3,601,100 of NW_022900935.1, forward strand.
CCCCCTGTGTAATAGATTGTGGGGTTAGTTTAAGGGACTGAGGAATCCTTAGTTTGTGTAAGTGACTGGGGATGTAGCCAGGGATCTCCAGACCCAGTCCACGGGAAAGTAAGCACACCAGAGACCTTGGGAACGGCCTGGTGTGCCAGCAGTGACAGCCACAGCTTCGCTGCCTTCCTTCAAACTGGCTTGGTCCAGCTGAGCCACGAAAGCTGGTAGGAAGTAAGTCTCCAGCATGCCTAGATTCATCTCTCACATCTCCTTCTCTTCTCTGCTTTAGTTTCCTTAACGAAAACCACCAAGAAAGGCTTAGAACTGAAACAGAACCTGATCGAAGAAGTAAGTGCTTACTGCTTTTATTGGGGGGGGGGATGTGTTTGGGTTATACAGGTAGGAATTGGACTTTGCTAGGGAAGCATACTGCTTACCCACCCTTTCCTCCAATGAGCAACAGCAACACCAAGACCAGTAACGAGGAGTGAGGATTTCCAACTGTAATGGAAATCTTACCATGTGCCCGGCTCTGCGCTGTTTCATGTGTCTTTTTCCACACCCTCCTCCTTGGATCTCTGTGACATAGATAGTGGCTACTAAATGATGTTACTGCCGTTTTGCAGTTGCGGGAACTGAAACTCGGCTACACGGTAGCTGAGAGCAGAGTCACCTGCTACACAAGGATTTTGTCCCTTAAGAATGAAAGCACCTGTCTTGATGGCTTTGGCGTCACCAGCAGAGCAGCACAGATGAGCCAGCCCTCTTAGAACAGATCATGAGGCACCATTGTTTTCATTTAGCAGGAGCTTGTCCATTGAGGGCGGATGTTTCTAGGTCAACAGTGAGTGGACCAAGCAGAAAGAAGTAATTGATTGTTCTGTTTGTCAGGGATAAATTAGACACCAAGACAGATGTGGGGTCTAGACCCATGGCTCAGCTTCCCCTGTAGTTAATGGCTTTAGTTTCAGTGATGGCAGTGAAGAGACAACCAGATTGAAGGCCTAGAGCAGATTCTTTCCCATCTGAGGCACAGTTGCCCAACCCACAGTGCCCCTTAAACTCCAGAGCCTCGTGAATTGTCCCATAGCTTCGGAAGTGTGTGGACACGTACAAGTACCTCTTCATTTTCTCTGTGGCCAACATGAGGAACAGCAAACTGAAGGACATCCGGAATGCCTGGAAACACAGCCGGTGAGTGGGCCGGGGACGGTCCTGCTGAGTGAGGAGGGGCCAGGCTGCTCTTGGCCGGAACACGAGAGCAGTGACCAACTCTCCGAGTCCCAGGGTCACACAGGTGGCACATTAGCAATTACAGAGTGCCACCTCTACTGCTGAGCACTCTTTAAACACTAAAGCTGGCCGCATGCTGAGCTCCAGGGCTAGGAAAGTGAAGGGACAAGATTTGGTACTTCCTCAGAGGATATTTGGGAATTGCTTCCTTTGTGAGTAGTTGCTCTTGACCCTGGACTCTGAGCATCATGCAGCTTTAGAAAGTCAGTGTGGCCTCCGCCACAGAGGGCAATTGATCTGAAGCTGTGGGGGCCATGTGGCAGATGGCTCTGGGGTCGGTCTCCTGCTGCACCAGTTCTGGGAGAGCCCCTGCCTGGTTCAGTCTGGGAGAGATTGTCACATGATGCATACAATGGCCTGGCAATGAAATGCTGCCCACGCCAGGTTCCAAGGCTGGAAAAGTAATGGAAGGGACCCTGAGCTGGGGACAGGGTGGGTGGGCTACGTGGAGAAGTGGGAACCTCTGGGCACACCTAGATCTAGGCCCACTGGGCTCCTGAGACGTGGAGCTGCATGCATTTGACGGAGGGAGGTTAGAGGTGAGTACGTCTTTCACATCCTCCTTTTTCTTGGTAGAATGTTCTTTGGCAAGAACAAGGTGATGATGGTGGCCTTGGGTCGAAGCCCATCTGATGAATACAAAGACAACCTGCACCAGGTGAGTCACTGAACCTCACAGCTATCTTTTTCCCTACTGTTCTCATGTGCCAGCCCAGCCACATGGCCCACCTGTGGGTTGGGAGGGCCAGTCCTGGCTTACAGCTCTGGGTTCTCCCTTAACCTGCAGACGCAGGGAATCATACCCTTGTGTGCCATCCCCTCCATAACCAAAAAATGTCCTTAGACATTACCAGATGTCGCCTGGTGGGCGAAAGCATCCCCAGGAGAAAACTGGTCTCACTTTTGATTTATAGGTCAGTAAGAAGTTGAGGGGTGAAGTTGGCCTCCTTTTTACCAACCGCACGAAAGAAGAAGTCAATGAGTAAGTCTGCTTGGGGAATGGAGGAAACAGAAGGTGAGAGGGTTCCAGGACTAATGAAGGGACTGTCCAGTGTGGCAGTGTGAAGTTGGAACTGGTCCTGGAAGCATCTTATGTTAGAGCAGCGGGCCATAACCAGAGATGTCTCTGTCCTCTGGCACACTGGTCCCCGCCTGGGGAAGCTTAGACTGGACACTTGCTGGGGGGCGCAGTTTCACTTGGCTCATGGCTTGGGAACATCCCCCTCACCACTTGCTTCCCTAAGGTGGTTTACAAAATACACGGAAATGGACTTTGCTCGAGCTGGTAACAAAGCAACTTTTACCGTGAGCCTGGATCCAGGGCCCCTGGAGCAGTTCCCCCACTCCATGGAACCACAGCTGAGACAGCTGGGGCTGCCCACAGCCCTCAAGAAAGGTACGAGCAGACTCCAGAGCTGAAAGGACCACAGTCCTCCAGGGCCACCCCTTCCTCATTGAGCACATTACTTCTGTTGGCCTCTGTTTTCTCATGTGACAGTGGGGTTGAGTGCCCCGCTCATAGTTTAGGTGAAAGTGGATCGCATCACAGCCAAAATGTAGCACTGAAGGGCCACTGAGAAGGTGACTGTCGCCCCGCTGTGAACTGAGCTTTGGGAAGGATGGCAGCCACTGTGAGCTTCCCAGCTCGGGGCAGTGGCAGCACATACCGTGCAGCGCCCTGTTGCAAAAGTAACTTGGGCACCTCCTACAGGTGTGGTGACCCTGCTGTCCGACTATGAGGTGTGCAAGGAGGGTGAGGTGCTGACCCCAGAGCAGGCCCGTATCCTGGTGAGTCTGGCCCTCCAGGGCTCTGGCGGGAGGGACCCCCGCTTTCTCTGTCCTGCACTCCTGGTAATGTTCCTTCTTCCTCTGCAACCCTCTGCCTCTTGCAGAAGCTTTTTGGATACGAGATGGCCGAATTCAAGGTGACCATCAAATATATGTGGGATGCACAGTCGAGCAGGTTCCAGCAGATGGGCGATGACGACTTGCCGGAGAGCGCACCTGAGTCCTCGGAAGACTCGGAGGAGGAGGAGGAAGACGACTGACTCAGACTCCGGACCTAAGACCTCCTGGCACGTTCTGGTCTCCCCAGGCCCACACAGGACTGCAGCATGGCTCTGAGGGAGCAGCTATTTATTTTACTGTGGAGAAGGATAAAGAGTGATGGGAACTGACTTTATTACCATAAAGAATAAAACTTAAAGCAGGGTGTCCCCCGTAGGTGGCAAGAGACTCTTAGAGAAAGGCCTTCAGGTTTGTGCTTCTGTTTGGATTCCCACTGTTCGTCTAGTTAGCCAGTGCAGTGGTGCAGCTTTGGGGACAGCTGAGAACGTCCCCCAAATCTGGGCTTTCTTCCCCTCTCCAGTCCTTGTTGCCCTTTACAGAACTCCGAACAGAGATTTCCTGAGGAAAATGGGCACTCTCAGAGCCCTCTCCTGTCTGTACACACATACATCCAACACATACACACAGGCTTCCTCTCCCAAACCATGGCTAAGACGGGTGGACATCAAGGGGCCGGGGCACGTCAGCTACACCAGAGTAAAACCACTGCTAGAAGTGAGGATGAATGTTTAAAGTGACACACAGCATCCTGGGACATTTTTAAGTCCAGCAGTGGACTTTTACCCAAATTGTTTTATTTGCATGTGTCTATGAAAAAATCTAGTCCCATGGTGTTGACATTGAGATACATATTTTTTTATGTCTACTCTTCCTGGCTCATAACTCCCTTCTTTAATCCCTGCCTACAGCTGACCACAAAGATTTTCTGGGAGCAGGCGGCAGAACTCAGTGGTGGAGCACCTGCCTAGCACGCCTGCGGCCCTAAGGTTCATCCCCTTGCCTGGAGGAAGGAAAGCTTCACAGAGGCGAGAACAAGCTGACTACAGGCCTTTCCAGGTTCCCCACTCAATACCGCAGGGTTCAGAGCACTTCTGGGGGTGTGAACACAGTTCCCGGGGGAGCCATACCTCACTCTCTACAGCCCTTCACCTGTATTCTTTCAATCCCCTTTACGATAAAGCGGTCAGGTGGTTGGTGTTTCCCTGAGTTCTGTGAGTTGCTTAAGCAAATTAACAACTGAGGAAGGGAATGTGGGAACCCTGATTTGTAGTGGGACAGTCACACAGGTAAAGCAGGTCTGGGGATTTAGCACAGTGGTGCTGCTGCCTGCCTCACAAGGACAAGGTTCTGAGTTCGATCCCCAGTATCCAAGGGAAAAAAAAAAAAAGCCATAAAGAAAGCTTGCAATTGGCATCTGGATGGGGGGTGGTCTTGGCTGAGGCAACTGGAGGAAATGAATCAGATTTGGGACACCAGCAGATGCTCGCTGCTGATGATGCTGAGGGCAGAGGGAAAGCTGGCGGTTTTTCTGATACGGTGCTCCTGGCTGACTTCACACAAGACAGGCGCTCCTCCCAGTAGCTGTGCAGGAGGGGAAGGTGGGACAGATCAGAGCTTGTACTAGGAAGGCTGGGTAGGAGGATCACTTCAGCCCAGGAGTTCAGGGACTGTCATGAAACAGGCTTTTCTAAGTTTAAAAAGCATTTTGTGATCGAGCCACCACACTTACAAATACTTGTATACAAATGTACACCGCATGGCATTCAAGATGGTCTCCCCAAAACAATGGAGCAGCCCCTTAATGGATAAAGGAGCTGGTCTCTCCAACTACGCTAAGTGAAAGAAACCACACAAATTCTACACGTCACAGTTCCATTTATATAAATTTTTTTAAAAAAGGGTAAACTTACTAGCACGCACAAGTCCCTGTGTTCAAACCTTAACTTAAAAAAACAGCCAACTGTGGTATTGCTGTTCAGTATTTCCTTTAAAAAGAGCACTTTCTTTTCAATATTTGACAATTCTACTGGAATCGAGGAATCAATGAGTTCAATGGCCACACTCTGCTCAGCAACAGGAGTTCAAACCTCATGAGATAGCACAGGCCAAGGTCTCCACCAGCTGTGTGATTACCGCAGACACCTATGGTTCCTTGTAGAGCTTGGTCCACTGCTGCGGGGACCACTTTCAGTGCTTCTTACAAGAGGCCCCTTTTAACATTTCCATGTTTGTCTGATACCTGGCCCCAAATCATTTCACGGAATTTCAAGGCGTCAGACAAATGTGCCATCCTCGGGTTTTCTACTGTTGGGTTTTGTCCTTCAGGAGTGGAGGCTATGAGCCTGTAGTCTGCTGTGTGTGAATTGTAAAGTATTTTTGGACGCTGTCACGATAGCAGCACACAAAGATCACTTGAGGGAGTGGGGCGTGGAGGTGCGTGCCTGTAGTTTCAGCTACTCGTGGGGCTGAGGCAGGAGGACTGCTTGGGCCCACATGTTGGAGACCAGCCTGGGCAACAGAGTGACAAACCTCTTCCAAAAAATAGCTTACTTAAGGGATATGGCTTGAATCTTTATTATAATTTTTGCTGGTTGGTTGATTTGTTTAGAGATGCGGGGATAGAGCCCAGTGCCTCATAATTGCTAAGCCAGCGCTCCGCCACTGAGCTGCTCACCTACAGTCTGGTGGCTTGGATTTTGTCCTCTCCGGTCGTCTTGTCTCAGCTGTCTCATGTGGTGTGTAGTGAGAGCTCTTCTCCCCTGGGGCTGTTATCAGCATGTGCTGCTTGGCCCCATTGCTGTAGTCAAATGTTTGAGTACCTGTCAGGGGATACTTTTGTCTAATCTATTAATGAAATCATCTAGAGACATTTTTTTTATGGTACTGGGGTGTTAATCCTTTGGCACTCTACCCCTGACCTACCTCCGCAGCCCCTGTCCCCCTTAGATTCTGAGACAGCGTCTTGCTGAATTGCTATGGTGGGACTCAAATTTGCAATCCTCCTGCCTCAGCCTCCCTCGGTGCTGGAATTACAGGTGTGCACCACAGTGCCTGGATATCTAGGGGAATTAAAAACCCAGTGAAAGGAAGACAATGTATATTGTCTACCTTGACAGATGAAACCATTTGCAGTTTCATCTTTTGCCCAAATACTGAAAAGAAGACCCTGGGAAAATCCAAAGTCACATAGCAAGTGCCAGAGGGGACAACGACTCAGCCCCTGCTGCTCAGTGCTGAGGTGGCAAGTGCAGGGCACCACCTTTTCCTTAAGCTTCCATAGTCCCCAGTGCCTCGCCAACTACTGCCAACTTTGTCACCTGCAGGCAGTGATGTTAAACTGCAGAATAGCATTGGACTAGTCCCTGCAAGAAGAGAGTTTGTGTTTTGTTTTTCCTCTGCTGTGTGTGGTTTTCCTCTAATTCCTGGATTTTTGGCAGGCTTTGGAGTGCAGGCAGTTGTCCCGAATGTGCTTTACTAAATGTATGGATGCAACTCCAAGGGGATTGGGCGAGCTTTTAACCAGCATGTGAAAGCATTTGACCTGACTGAAACACTTCTAAAGGTATGTGTCAATTATGCAGGTCAGTAAGGAACAGCCATTGCTTTCCACATAAGATACTCAAACGTACTCACAGTTATGCCGGTCCCAGGACGGGGACACTCTTCATCTACAAGCCATAGCAACGTAACTTTACTTGATGACCGTAGCGCATGCCTTAATCCCAGCTACTCAGGAAGCTGAGGCAGAAAGATCAGACATTCCAGGCCAGCATGGGCTACTGAGACCCTAACTCAAGAATACAAAAAGTGCTGGAGATGCAGCTCAGTGGTAGAACATTTACCCAGCGTGCACACAGCCCTGGATTTTCATCCCAGCCCTGGAAAAACAAACCAACCACGAATTTCTGGGGAGAATCGTCTTCCCTTCCTGTGACCTCATCATAAACCAGAATTATTTCCTTAGGTTCTGATTCTGTTTTGTTCCGTAAGCCAGGGTATATGTTGGCACAGAACAATTATTCCAATAGAATTAGCCAAAGACATAATCAAGGGAACTCCAATTTGGAAGGGCAAGATGCCTAGTAAATCAAGATTAAGCTGATCCAGGTGTGGAAGCAATTTACTGCTTAAAACTGGAATTAAAAAAATAGATTGAAGCCGGGCGTGCTAGTGCACACCTATAATCTCAGCATTCCGGAGATTGAGGCAGGAGGATCGCTGTGAGTTCGAGACCTGCCTGGGCTACATAGTGAGTTCCAGGTCAGTCTCACTACACAGTGAGACCCTGTCTCCTAAAAAGAATGGTCAGAGATCAGGAAGAGCAGCTCTGCATTCCTCAGCCTGCCGCTCGCTGCCTACTGGCTTCACTCTGCATTTGACTCGACTGTCTCATCAGATCTCTCCCAAATCTCCATCTGACTTCAGTGGACCTCGAAGATGGATCACCACTCTCTTAGGTGAAATCCTTGGGAGAGAACTTATTTTAGAAGACTGGGATGTACCTCAGTGGTACAGCGCCTGCCAGGCAAGCATGAGGTCATCCCTGAGTTTGATTCCTGGTGGTTGTGGTGGGGAACTTTGGGTCGGGGATTTAGCTCAGTGGCGCTGCGCCTGCCCGTCCAAGTGCAAGTTTCTGAGTCTGATCTCTGATACAAAGGGTGGGGGGTATTTGTCTCACTCAGTGGTTCTGCTGCCTGCCTCAAAAGCACAAGGGCCTGGTTCAATCCCCGGTACCAAAGGGAACCTCTTCTGTAATCCCATTTTCTATCTTCAAATTCTGCCACTTCAGCTCTGGTCAAATAATGCAGCGCCTCTTCATCTTTTTCCCCATGCTGTGCAGAAACTTGTAGGTTAACAAATGTTACCAAAAATTCGGGATTTGGCAATCAACTCTGACTTCTTTTGAAGAAATAAATGGTTGGCAGAGTTATATTTCTGTTCTGTTTCCAGGATTTCCTTGCCGGCTTGTTCATTAAGTCTATCTTATTCTGTACTTTATCAGTATGTTCAGTTGCTTTTGTATTTTTTGGTACCAACAATTGGACTCAGGACCTTGCACTTTCCAGGCAGGCTCAGTGCCACTGAGCTAAATCCCTGGCCCTGTTCAGTTGCTTCTTGTTTGTTATTTTTCTCCTGTGGGCAAGTCCAGCGAGGCTGACGCATCCACGGATTTGGGGGCTGGAGGCTGTCTCGGCTTCCGTTTTTGGAGGGGTGAGTGAGGACTGGCGCCTGGGACCACGACACGAGGGAAGTCCCAGCACCAGCTTGGAGGGTCATTTCCGGGCCACAGGAAGCAGCTCAGGAACGCCATCTGGTTTTAAAATTTTTATTTATTTATTTTCCCACTAGCAATACAATTACATTTATCACTGGGATCTTGTACCTTTACATAACTTCATTCTTTTTTCCCCACTCCCCTGCCCTCCCTTCACCCTTCCCTATTTACAGAGACTTTGTTTCCATTTTTTCCTTTTTTCATATTTTTTCTTTTCCCTTATTTCCTTTCCCCTCCCCTTCCCAGTTCCCCTTTAGCCATTTTCTTCCTATTTCACACAATTATACCACTTGAACCTTATTTACACTTTTAGTTTTTCACACCAGAAAAACTATTCGGGATTTACTCAAGTGTGTCCTATTTATTTCACTTAAGAGTATAGCCTCAATGTGTATCCACTTAGCTATAAATGCCTCTAGTTCCTCATTCTTAATGGCTGAGTAATACTCCATTTTATAGAAAAAAACGTATCTTCTTTATCCAGTCTCCAGTTGATGGGTATTTGTGTTGTTTCCAAGTTTTGGCTATAACAAACAGTGCCTCTATAAACACGGGTGCACAAATATCGCCGTGGTATGATTCTTTTCTCTTGGAAAGATAGCCAGCAGAGGGATGGCTGGGTCAAATGGGACTTCTAATCCTAGTTGTTTGAGGTATCTCCATGTTGATTTCCGCAGTGGTTGCACCAGTCTGCACTCCCACCAACAATGGAGAAGGGTTCCTTTCTCCCCACAACCCCACCAGCATTTGTTATTGGTTGATTTCTTGATAGCAGCCATTCTTTCTGGGGTGAGGTGGAATCTGTGTTGTTTTCCTCTGCATCTCTCGAATGACCACGGATGTTGAACATTTTTTCATGTATTTATTTGCTGCTTTTACTTATTTGACTGAGAAATGTCTGTTCATTTCAGATGCCCATTTTTTAATTGGCTCTTTATATTGGGGGGAGGTCTGATTTGTTTGGAGTTCTTTATATATTCTAGATAGTAGTCCTTTGTCTGAGCAGCTGGTAAAATTTCTTTCCCCACATTGTAGGTTGTCTCTTAGCTCTGCTGTCTCTTTCTCTTGTACTGCAAAAACCTTTTAACAGGATGACATCCCAGTTGTTGATTCTTTGTGCCAGCTCCCATGCTGCTGAGGATTTGTTCATAAAGTCTTTTCCTATGCCATTGTTGAGAGTTCTACCTAATTTATTTCCCAGCAAGTTTAGTGTTTGTGTTTTGATATTTAGATCTTTCATCCACTTGGGTTTTAGTTTAGCACATGGTGAAAGATAGGGATGTAGTTTTAATCTTTGGCAAGTTGGAAGCCAGTTTTTCCATCTTGGTTTTTCTGAGGAGTCACTTGCCACGCCGCGAGGAAGCGGTGGACACGGAGAGGGCACATATGTTCTAGTCAAGATCGCACCTGATGTCCAGCTAACAGTCAGCCTCAATTACTGAGCATGGGAGTGTTATGTAAAGTCATGTTTCAGCTGGGTGTGGAGGCACACACCTGTGATCCCACACTGTAGGAGGGCGAGGCAGGAAGACTGCTAGTTCTAAGCCAGCCTGGGCAACTTGTTGACTTAGTGAGACTCTGTCTCAAAAAGGGATGGAGATGTCACTCAGTGCAAAGACCCTAGGTTTGACCTCCAATGGCACAACAACTTTGGTTTTTTTTTTTTTTTTTTTTTTTGTACCAGGGATCGAACTCAGGTCCTCGCATTTGCAAGGCAGGCGCTGGAACCACTGAGCTAAATCCCCGGCCTGGCACAACAACTTTGAGGATGCTCTATTTACCTAGTTTTTCTTTTGTTGCTGTGCTTTTGGTGTCATATCTAAGAAACGACTGGCTGATCTAATTACTCCTATATTTTGGTTTAGGGTTTAATAGTTTTACCTTTTACATTTAGTGTTTCATCCATTTTTTTTTTTTTTTTTTTGGTATCAGGGATCAAAGTTGGGTCCTTGTGCTTGTGAGAGGCAGGTGGCAGAACCACTGAGCTAAATCCTGTCCGAGTTAGTTAATTTAAAAAAAATTAAATGTATTTACTAGAAATAAGGACTGAATACAGGGCAGTCAGCGACCTACATCCCTAGATCTTACTAAATTGCCCACATTGGGCTTAAAATTGTGAGCCTCCTCCTTCAGCCTTCTAGAATGCTGGCACTAAATGTACCACCATGCCTGGTTCCAATGTTATTCTTTTCATGAAGACATCCAGTTCTCCCAGAATTATTTATTTTTGTTTTAGGGTTTCCCCCCATTCTTTATTGGTCCTTTTTAGGTATACAATATGATGGCATTCATCATCGAGGATCTGTACCTTTACATGATGTATCTTCTTATTTTTTCCTGATTCCCCTGCCTTCCCTTCAACCCCTCTAGCCTCCCTATATACAGACTTTGTTTCCATTTTTTATTTTTTGGTACTGAAGATCGAACTCGGGACCTTGGGCTTACAAGACAGGCAGTGGAACCATTGAGCTAAATCCTTGGCCCTATTTTAAGACAGGGTCTCTCTCTGTGTAGTTCAGGTTGGTCTTGAATTATGGAGTCCAGGCTGGCCTCGAACTTGCAGTAATCCTCTTGCCTTAGCCTCCTGAGTCCTGGGATTATCAGAGGCCCAGCTCCTAGCACTATTTCTTAAAGCGGATTGGAATCCCATTGATTTGGCTGCCATTCTTGTCTAAGACCAATCTACAGTCCGTGTCATGGTGTACTCCTGGCTTTTCACTCCTATCGTATTGCCCTCCATACATCCTCTGCCAGCAACACACATCTTTATTACCGTAGCTCTACACTAACACCTGAAGTCAGGGAATGTGAGTCGTTGGTCTACCTGTGTACTTTTACAAGATTGTCTTGGCTGGTTTGGGTCCTTTAAATTTCCCTATGAACTTTAGGATCAGTTTGTCAATTTCTGTTTAAAAAGCTGGCCACGACATTGAAAGCCTATAATGCCAGGTATCTGGGAAGCAGGAGGATTTCAAGTTTGAGCCCAGCTTGAACAAATTAGCTAGACTCTGTCTCAAATAGTGCTGGGGTTGGGCTGGGGATTTAGCTCAGTGGTTCTGCCGCCAGTCTTGCAAATGCAAGGGTCCAAGTTCGATGCCCAGTACCCCCCAAAAAAAGAGTAAATAAGGGGTTTGGGATGTAGCTCAGTGCTTAAGTGATTGCTTGGTATGTGAAAAAAAATCCAGGTGTAGGGTGTACACCTGTAATCCCAGCACTTGGGAGGCTGAGGCAGGAGGATCACCATAAGTTTGAGGCCAGCCTTGGCTACATAGCAGGTCCTGCCTCAAAAAAAAGAAAAAGAGAAAGAAAAGAAATCCCAACACTTGCCCTCCAGCTGCTGTCCACTCCCTACCCCTGCCCCTCTATCCCACACACGGCTGGACAGATTTGTTGCCCTGGGAAAGGGCAAATAGCCCCACCAGACCTGGGACTTATCTTCTCAGCCTGGGAAGCTGAGCAGGGATTTGCTGAATAAAATGGGGGCCCTGGCTGCCGCTGCCCCCCCACCCCCAACAGGAGGAGCCCAGAGTGAACGGCAAGAAACTCACCAGACTAGGCAGGAATTTTTAGCTAAGAAAAGAGCGATGTCACTGCTGAGACTGGTACTGTTAAAAAATGTCCCACAATCTGGGTGTGGTGGCAACTGTAGTCCCAGCTACTTGGGAGGCTGATCCAGAAGGAACACCTGAGCCCAGGAGTTGGAGGCCAGCCTGGGTAACATAGCCAAGATCTCAACTCAAGAAAATAAAAAGAATAAAGAAAAGAGTTTAAAAAAAAGCCAGCTGTGGTGGCCTACGCCTATGATCCCAGCACTCAGGAGGCTGAGGTAGAAGGAATGGCACAAGTTTGAGGCCAGATGGGGTTACACAGCAAGACCATTTCAAAAAACAAAATAAATAATAAGAAAAGTCCACAGAATTCTTTGGGGGGGGGTACCAGGGATTGAACTCAGATTCTTGTGCTTGCAAGGCAGGCAGTGGACCACTGAGCTAGATCCCCGGCCCAGTCCATGGAATTCTGAGAAGTATCACTCTCCATCCGAGTGGCGACTCTAATCATAACTTTTGCCCAAACTATCCCATTTCTGAGTATTTGGTGCCACAGTCCTGAATGAGAGAAAAGTTACTCAGAGGTGTCTGGACTCGTTTGCCCATCAGGTATAGGAGACAGTGAGGTCAGGCAGGGCTCAGGAGAAGGAACCAGGAGACCTCTGCAAGGCCAGAGTACTACTGAGCCTGTCCCACAACCTCTGCCCTCTGGAGACCCCAGCTCATGGCTCCATCCTTTCTCAGAGGCCCCCAGGCAGAATGGCAACAGGCAGGCCAGCAAGGAGACAAGTGTTTCACCAGGCATGGACTGCAGCTGGCTCACGGATCTGCTTTATTGAGACGGAAATGCTCACGTAGGACTCAGCCCCAGCCTTTCCAGGTTGTGGGGGCAGCAGGGAGCAGGGTAGGAATCTACAAAATACTTCATGATTAAGACGATCAGGAAAGACCATGCTAAGTCAAGTTAAGACAAAGTGGCCAGAGTCAGAGAACCAAAGACTGAAGCCTTCAGCATCTTGAGCCATGTGGGGCCTAACGGAAATAGTTGGGACACTCATGGGCAAGCAGGTGCCAGCCCTGATCAAAGGCCTCCACCACAGCCGGTTCCAGGGGCCCTTCCTCCACTGCGGCCAGGTTCTGCTGCAGCTGCTCCAGGCTGGACATGCCCAGGATGACCGCATCCCCAAGGGCACCCTGCAAGGGGAGAAGCTCCCTTGAGCACACGTGTGCTGCCCAGTGGCTCCAGTCACGCCCCTCTTTGCCCTATCCCTGCCAAGATTTGGGATCTGTTTCTATTTATATCCTGAGCACTCAGTAAGAACTCAAGGTACCGCTGATTGTCATACTTAGGTTGACTATACCTTACCTACACTTCCCTGCTCATCTGCACATAGCAAGGAGAGTTCTGCCACCCAACAACTGGGTAAACAAAGGCCTTGGTTACTTAAGCTCCTTGAGACTCCAATCTGTTTTCGGTATGGTTATGGAGAGGAAAATTATCTAACGCACTTAGACCCCATGTACGGAGCAGCTACAACATATACACTGTGAGCTGCCTAAGGTTGTAGCTGGAGAAATTTTCACCAGGAAGATCTGGGCCTGTGAGAGTAGAACACCCAGTTCCCACCAGAGGAGTGGGACCAATGAGTTTTGCAGTTAAACCTTCATGAAACTTGCTACCCCATTAGGAACTATAGGAACTCCAGTTCCTCATCAATAAAACTGGAGAAACCATACCTCCTCAGGCCTAAGTAATAACAAAATCAGGTTTGCAAAACTCGTTATAAAACCTGGGACTTAGATGACAGCACAAAACGACAGGAAGAGTGCCCGGAGAACCGGAAGAAAGAGAAACTTCAGAAGAGAACAGGAAACACATAAAGGTGATTCTGAGTTCCTAAAGGGCAGAGGAGGCATCCCAGAGCCGGCCAGGTTACCTGCAGCTGGGAGTGATGATACATCCAGCGCAAGGCGGCTGAGGTCATACTGGGGACACTGGGGCCATAGGTGGCCTGCAGGGCCTTCTCCACCAGGGCAATGGCCTTGAAGTGGTGCTCCTTCCAGAACCTGAGAAGGTGGCAGGATGGCACAGGGTTCAGTACCCTGCAGGCCACAGGCAAAAGGCCAGCCAGTGCAGCTGCTCTTACCCATGTCCTGCAGTGTCCCCTACAGCTGGAAAAGGCCAGGCTGCTGGCCCTCACCAGAGACACTGATGGCATCTTTATCCTCAGGAACTCACGCACCTGCCTCTCTTTACCAAATGAAACAAAGTAGCTAGGACAAGGGCAAGTTTTGGCCCCAGGTCCCCCAGCCTCTGTTCAGAGTTCTTTCCTTCCTTCTCAGCAGGTGACTTCTCAGGGCACAGCTATGGCTGGAAGACCACGGATCCTGGGTTCCTAATTTCTTCATAGAGGTCCCGAGAAAATAAGAAACCCCAGGGTTTGCCAATTCTTGTAGGAATCAAGAGAAACAGGTATAGGCAGCAATGGACATTTCACCCCAGGAGAGCCACCCAGACATTCATTTCACATAAAGGGCACTGCCTGCCCCACCCGCTCTAATGCAGGCAGCCCTGTCTCACCGATTCTGGTAGGTTTCAGCCCAGCTATTTCCAAAGAAGCGGCCCTCGGGCTTTTTCCCCTCCTTGTCCTCGTATTTGTACTTGCCGGTCAGCAGACCCCCTGCAGGAAGGCTGTGGTCAGATCTGGGCCCAGACTTCTCCCAGTGGCTGCCACACCCTCCAGCTCTGGACAGGGAGGGAAAGGAACCCAAGAGGGATGGGGGACACAGCCAAGCTCTTCCAACCCCTCCCTTCTTTCCAGGGCCAGTGCTGGGCATCCACAGGGACTGAATTAGACACAGACATGGCCAGCAACGCCCACCCATTCCACAAGAGCCTTCCCTACAGGACCCATACCAGCCAAAGGGTTGTAAGCGTAGAACCTCAATCCAAAGTGCCTGAGGCAGGGAAAGAGCTCTGTTTCCACCTGCCTGGTGGTGGCATTGTACATCCCCTGCAGGGAGAAGGCCAGTTGGAGAAGGTGGACGTATCAAGGGAGGGGACCCAGTCTGCCCATTTTCTTTTCTTCTTTTTGTCAGTACTGGAGATTGACCCTAGGGCCTCTGCATTGAGTACATCCCTAAACCTTTTTAAATTTTTTATTGTGATACTGGGTCTCCTTAGGCCAATAAATTACCCAAGCTGGGCTCAAATTTGCAATCTGCCTGACCGAGCCTCTCACTGCTGAGATAACAGGCATGTACTACTATACTTGGCCTCTTTTGTTTTTTAAAAAATAATTATATCTTTAGAACATTTTTTTAAAAGACAGGGTCTCACTATGTTGCTAGAGTAGCCTGACTTCCTGGGGTCAAGTCATCCTCCTGCCCTAGTCTCCTGAGTAGGTAGGATTACAATCGCATGCCACAGAGCCGTTCAGCATTCCTCTTTTCAAATTCTAAATCCAAGCCAGGTATGGGGGTATATGCCTGTAATCCAGACACTAAGGCAACTGAGGCAGGAGAACACTCCGAGTTCCAGGCTAGCCTGCATAAGAATCTGTCTCAAAAAATTAAAAATGAATAAATAAATAAAATAAATACTCACAGGGTGCATAAAGATGTGGTTTGGAGACTGAGAGCCTCAGGGAACTATGGAAAGGGGCTTCCCAAGGAAGAGTCACCTGACCGAGACCTCAACCCTTCTCCCAGGAGTGGGCAGGCACGTGTTCCAGGCACGTGAGGAGCAGAGAGGGCATGGAAGGGAGACAGAGCTGCACACTCAGGCAGGAAGCCAGCAGGTGCCTGGAGGACAGGCTGGGGAGCTTGGGCCTCATGCTGAGGCCACCTGGGAGCCATCCACAGGCTTTAGTTAAGGAGAGGCTGCTGCGTAAGGATGCAGGGGCAGTCTGAGGGGTAAGGAGAGCTGGGAACAGCCCTGGAGCCTGAGCACCCAGCAGCCAAGGCACACTGGGAAGCCCTCACCTGGTACACGGTGGGCAGGATCCAGCCGTTCTTCTTGCACAGGGTGCAGATCTCAGCCACCTCCCAGGCTGCATAGTTGGAGAGGCCAAGCTCCACAAACTTGCCCTGCGGGGGACGGGCCCGGTCAGGACCAGCTCAGCCCAGGAGTCAGGCAGGGGAGACTGGGGCAGGGACCGGGGAGTGGGGTCGCCCTAGCTCCACTCTCCTGGCAGTGTCAGCACGAGGGCAGGTGGAGACCACCTCCCCCACTCACCTCATGATGCAGCTGCTGGCAGGCACGCAGTGTCTCCTCCACGGGGGTGCCGTGGTCAGGTGCGTGTAGGTAGAAGAGGTCCACTCGGGGACACTGTAGCCTCTTCAGTGATGTCTCCAGCTGGGACTGGAGACTGTCGGGTTTCAGTGTCTTTCCATCCCAAGGGTTGGCCTTGGTGGCAATTTTCACTTGGAGGGAGAATGTAATAGTATCAGAGCTACTTACTGGCCAAGTGACCCTGTGTAGTAGACACCTCTGCCTAGTATTAGCAGGCTATAGTTGCACAAGATTCTTTTTTTTTTGGTACCAGGCTTGAACTCGGACCCTTGTGCTCGCGAGGCAGGCGGCAGAACCACTGAGCCAAATCCCCGGCCCTGCACAAGCTTTTTGCCCCTCCATAATTCAGCTATGCTACATTAGATGTAGCAGGCGTCAGCTGGGCTCACTTCCATCCAAGGTCAAGTGACTCCCATTCCTCTCTGAATTAACTGTTTGTTCTCTTCTGCTAAAGCTCTACTCGGGTCTTCATTCCATCATCCTGCTATGATAGCTATTTCCAGCTCGTGTCCCAAGGCCTGCCCAGCTTCCCGCCTTCCCACACTTGTAATAAATAAACACTGGATATCCTTGGTGTCTGTTTTTGCTGCACAGAGCAGCCAAGATCAGCCGAAGATCCGGCTTCTCTCAAGTCTGTCTCTGTCTCCGTTTTTTGTTTTTTGTTTTTTTTCTCCTGTCTCTGTGTTTTTGTTCCTTTTCTCCTATCTTGCTGACATCATTCTGGTTCACAGGAGAACAAGACCTATGGCTGGAGTTTTTAATAATATGTCTTACAACCCTGATAAATTGCTGAGGTTTCCTGAACCTAATTCCCTGATCTATACAATGGGATAGCAGAAACTGAACTGTCCTCACACAGAAGTCACAGGGATTAAACAATGTTTTAAATTGAAGTTCTCAATGTTCGCTTTTGTTCCAGCCACCAGGATCATCACAAACTGCTGGTGCCGCCAGACCCTGAACAAGGGACCAAAGGTGCAGAGGCAAAGTGAATACACTGGATCCTTGCCGTGCAGGAGCCCACAGTCTACCTGTCAGTGCAAATGCTACTGGAGCCTCTATGAGAGGCAGAAGGCCAACCCTGCAACCCAGGAAAGGCTTGCTCTAGGCCAGGGGTGGTGAGCTTATGGCACCCGTGGCCCAGGGAAAGATCTAAGAGATTCCCCATCGCTGCTCTAGACAATGATTCCAATCTGAGTCCCCAGGATACAGCCTAAGCCAACAAGGAAAGGACAAACAATGTCACGGAGACAAGAAAACACAGATGCGAGGCTGGACAGCTCCAACTCTGAATCTGTAAAGGCGACCTGGGAAGAGGGCACAGACACAATCCCAGTGAATTGGGATTAGATCACTCACAGGTTTTGTCAGGTGTGAACCAGGCAGGAAGTTCGCTGTGGTTGCAGTATAGAGAAGGAACTCAAGGGGACAGCCTGGAAGCAGGGGGGCCAGGACAGAGCTGGCTCCTTGAGGTATTGATGAATCGGAGTTAGAGGCACCCTGATCAGGAGGTCAGTAGAGACCCTCCTCCTCCCAGACTGTAAGAAACATGCACATCCATACATCCACTGCTGAGGCACCGACCCCAGGAGAACGCTGCAGTGTCCCGCCATCCAGGAAGCTTGGAAGTCAGTTAATTCAGCAGCTGTTCTGACTGATGGGTGGATGGGCTTTGCACTTTTCTCTCTTGGCTGAGTTAACTCAGCATGTGAGAGAGGTGTCCCCAGTCACGTGGGAGAAGTCCCGAGTTTGTACCCCATCGCCCCCAGGGCATCCTTGGTGTGAACTTTGCCTTGGGTGTGAACACCGTCTCTAGGCCAGTGAGCTCCAGGCCTCAAAGAAGCAAGCAGGGAAGGCTTGGAGAAGAAATACCACTTCACAAACAGAATGTTCACTTTCAAGCAGATACATCAGGTTGACTAGCAGGCGCGGACCAGAGAGACACATTCCCATCTGTCCAAGCTGTGGATCTAAGAGGAGGCAGAGAGGGCCGCTCCACAGGGACAGGAAGGAGACTCAGGATGGCAAAGAGGGCTCTATGTGTCAGGCACCCTTCCGGTACTTCCAATGGCACCAGGCTAACGAGGGGCAGGACACACCTCATCCTCCATCCAGCCACACTGCCCACTCGCCGCACATGCCCCACTGTACAAGCCAAGTCTGCGCAGCTATGCTCCAGCTTCCAATGCCTGTTCCCTCGGTCTCTCCCAACAGCAAGCTACTACAATACCGACCTTTGAAGGTCCAGAGCTCTCTCAGCCTTCCCTACTGCATCTTCCTGAGCCTCTCTTCTGCCCACTCCAGAAGCCAGTGTTCCAGTCTTCCCCACGGGTGGACTAGTCACTTTCCCTCCTGTAGCCCCACGATAAAGCCGGGCACGGAACCGTGGAAAAGGGCTTACACCACCAACACCGCCCCTCCGTCCCCAGCTGAGCCCATAGTTCTCCTTGAGACCCAGAAGCACTGGCAACGGCAAAGAACAAAGTCTAGGGACTGATCAAAGACCGAGATGAGACAGGGTGCTTGCTCAGAGTGCATGGGTGGTCAAGGTCGGGTGGAGAGGCGCAGAGCCCAGGTGACGGGACTGGCAGCCGACACCCGGCAGGAGATGCAGTGTAGGTAAGGAGGTGGCTTGGGGTGAGGTGGGGGCTCTGGAGCTGGAACCCCCAAAGGAGGCAGCGGAGGAGCTAAGGAGCCTCAGCAAGGCACCAGTTTTCCGGGGCTCGAGGCACCTGAGGAGTTCAGGGTTCACGGAGCTGTGAGGAGGGAGAGTGGAGGTCGGAGCCCCAGGACTAGGACGAAGCTGCAGGTGCTGAACTCAGCCGTGTGCAGCTGGGCAAGGGTAAGAGGTAGAGAGTCCGAGGGCGGCCGTTACCTGCGCAGCCTGTGCTGCCCAGCCCGAGCCCCAGGCCGCCCAGGATGGTCTCGGACTGGCCATCGCTGTACATGAAGGCCGTGTCCAGCTCCGTGTGGCCGCGCTCCTGGAAGGCGCGCAGGGACGCGGCGCTGGCGGACACGTCCATGCGGCGCCCCATCTCCATGGTGCCCAGCACCGTGGCGGGCCGGACCGGGATACCCGC
>NW_022900935.1:3620671-3665757 GCF_012274545.1 Fukomys damarensis
GGGTGGCGGCGGCCCAGACATGACGAGTTTGCGAGAGTCTGTCGGCCGGGAATTTCGAGCCCAGCGCACAGCAACCTGGCTCAACGACCGAGACGTCGCGCGCAGCATCGGGACTGCGCCTGCGCAAGTAGCCGCTTCAGGCCCCGCCCAGGCTGGAGGGGCGGAGCTTGGAGCAGGTTAGGGAGCGAAGAGAAAAGCTCAGGGCGCTGCCTGGCGCACACGCACTGCGTGCCTGCGACGCCTCCAGGGACGGTCTGCCAAGGGCTCGGCGTGAGAGGCGGAGCCGCTCGGCCCCCAGGTCGGGGCAGCAGCGCTTGGTCAGCTGACCTAGAAGACTGAACCCAGAAGCCGGGTCCCGCGGCGGATCCTGAGGCGGTGAGAGGGCTTGGGGGCTGGCGGCAGGTCACAGGGCCGGGGTCGGGACTCTTGACACTTCCTGCCACGTTTTCCTCCCGCCCACCCTTTCCTCCTCCTGCCCCCGCGCCGTCCGAGGCTTCTGTCCCCTCCAGAGCCGCGAGATCGTGGGACGAGGCGCGGGCTTGCTTGGGGAAGCTTCTGGGGTTCCAGGGCCTTGTCCACCTCGGGACGGAGAGCAAGGCCGTCAAGCCAGCCTGGGCAGGGTTGAGGTCCGGGTCTCTTTTCACCTGCTCGTGTGGCCAGTGGCTTCTAGTGGCTTTGTTTTCCTGCGACGGACTGAGAGAGGGCACTGGCCCAGAGGCTGCCCTGTCATTATTCCTCTGAACTGGCGATGGCCGGAAGGCCCGGAGCAGGTGGAATCCCCAAACCGGGACGCCGCCCCACCGCATTCTCCCCAGGTCTGCCCAAGCCAAATGTAGGGCAGGGTGCCAGGAGTGCAGGGCCAGTGTGGGTTTAGGTGTGTGAGGGCTGGCCAGGGTCATCGTCACAGGTCTTGTCCATTCGACACTTACCAAAGGCCACTGTGTGCCTGAAACCCTGGGGAGGGAAGGGGAGTTAGAGCAAGAACTGTCATAGCCTCCCTGAATATTACTGTGAGTGTTCCCCACTGTGATCGCACGGCCTGGGGTATCTCAGTGAATCCTGCCTTAAGCCTAGGTGGCGAGAACTTGGATTATTTCCCCAAGTTACTGATCAGAACGCTGGGACTCCATCGTTTGCCCAGGATTTCTAGACCAGTAGCTAGACAGAAGGATTCACTTTTCCTCTTAGTCCTAGGCCCTCCTAGCTCAATTTTCTCCTTCTTTTCCTTTTCCTTGTAACTTCTTTCCTCCTTTTCTCTTTCTTTCTCTTCTCTCTTTTCCTCCCTGCGGTTGCACTCTGTCTCAATATTTTCTGAACTTTTACTGCATAGCTTTTACTGGTGAGCCTAAGTGCTGAGACCAGGAAGGGAATAACCACGGTGAAGGGAAAGGTGGGTGTTCAAATGGTTGCTGAGGACCTTGAGGAGCCTTCTCCAGGGGTATGGTCCAGGGAAGGGGAAGAGGGGACAGCTGGCTTTTTGCAGGGCCTCTTGGAGAGGGCCGTTTAGAACTGGGCCACAGTATCTCTTAAACAGCCCCTGTGGGGAGAAGGCCATCTGTAGGTGGAGAGACAGTGTGTGCAGACACCTGGGATTCTGAGCTGACTCTTTGCAGACCTGGGACAGGAGGGAGAGTTAGAAGGGCAGTTCTCGAGATGTTTTGGGGCCTTGTCTCAAGGAATGTGGATTAGATCCAATAGGATAAAGTGGAAAGTGTGTCTGCTTTTGTGGGAAATGCCTCTCTGGCTTTGCTTTGAGTCAGGGAGAGGGGTTGGGTGTGGATCGAGAGGCTCTCTGCAGCTCAGCCTTTCTCAAAGTACATGGTGTGTGTTGGAATTCTTGAAGAAACCAGAATCTCTGTCCACATCGTTTCTTCCTTAGCCCGGTGAGAGAGAGGCCCCAGAATGGTCTAGGTACTGGGCTTTCATCCTCATAACAATCACTACCAAATATTAAGTCAGACACGGGGCTGAGAGTTTTATGAGTGCTTTGTCAACGCAGCCACCCAAGGATGGAGGGTCATTAGCTCCATTTTACAGATGAGCTCCAACAGGTTATGTGGTTCACCAAAGCTACTCAACCACATCTGTGAAATGGGGACAGTGTCCTCTACTGCTGGGAAGTTGTAAGGACCACAGTGTCCAGACATGTGATGGCTGAATCTACCAGCGGAGGGCGGGGGAGGCGGTCCACTCTGTGTGTGTGGGGTGTTTGTACTAAAGGACTTGGTTTGAAATGCCTTTGGCGTTACAAAGATGTAGTCCTTAACCTGGACTGCATTAGTTTAGGGTGGTTTAGGGTAGCTTTGCAGCTGGCAGTGACAAGGCATCAGGTAAATGCTTCCAGCTTTATCTATGCTGATGATCATCAAGGAGGGCTACTGATATCCAGGAAGAGCCTTTCCACCCTACTGCGTGGGCCTCTTGTGATACCACAGTGAGCCAGGTAGACAGTGACCTGGGCCGTAGCTCCCACAGCCAGTCACGTTAGGGCTAGACTTACAACTTCCTGAGAAAAGGAGCTGACTCGTTTCCTAGCTCCTTCTGAGACTTCCTGATCAGCAGTTCGAAGGGTCCAGCCAGGGCATTGCTTTATGAGGAGCAGAGGTCCCGGACACAAGTGGGTATGAAGGTGCAAGAGGGAGCCACTGCCTGGGTGAGGAAATCCCCACTTAAAACCGTAAGAAAAGGGGAAGCGAGCTTTTTGCGCTTCGAGAGCTGGGCAGCCATGCCTTACCCACAGGAGGTTCTGTGCGCCCAGGGACAAAAGCATCTGGGGCAGTGGACTGTGGCGGCTGCAAGCAGGGGTTTGGGTCTTGGTCCCGGGTGTGACGTTTTTTCTTCCTGGCAGGGAGGCCCTGGCAGAGCACATCCTTACCGTGGTCTCAGGTCCCTGCTGGGTGTAGCAGTCAGGAGTCCCCACTTCCTGGAGTGGGGAGGACAGACTGCATTAATGCATGCCAGGTGCTCAGCCTGGAGCTGGGGAGGGACTGAGGGGTCAGGGCGGCGGCGGTTATCACTGACAGGTGGCTCCAGCCAGGGTCCCTTTCTCCCCTTTTTAGGTTGTCACACAGCAGTGACTGCTCTGCTCTCTGTCCAGGGTGCCCAGGCACTGGCAGCAGTCGTCTGCACCCAGCTGGATTCTGGCTTGAGAGGTGACCGTGGGTTCCTTACCAGTGGGTGTCCCACAGGCCATGTGAACTCCTGGGGAAACTCGGGCTCAAGAACCTCAACTTGTACCCCAGATGCCCGGGCACCCCTGGGGGGAATCACCTTCTCCTCATTGTCATGTGACCAATATTTGGGGCAGTTCATGAGAGCCTGAACTGGGCAGCCTGGCTTTGCACACCCTGCCGGAGTAACTCATAGTAACAACAGTGAAAAATGGATTTGGCCTCAGTGTTCATACAAACGCTCGTGTCTCTGACTGCAGGTTCTGGGCTCCCCCTGTATGTTTGTGGTTGCAGGTGCTCACTGTGATCTTGTACCTGGAGGCCTGTTGTGCCCCACTGGCAAGGACGGTATCTTTTATCTTTCTTTGGTCCTGGCACTTAACTTGGTCGAGGCCAAGTGATGGGGCTGGGTTAGGGTTAGGTTGGAGGGTGTCGGTGAATAGGGGCTGCGTCTCCCACAGCTGAAGCCTGCTCTCTTTCTCTCTGTAGAAGGAACCCTCACCGGCCTCAGTGCGCCAGTCCCCAACTTCTCTCCTGCGTGGTCTCTCCAGACCAGAACCCCTCTGCAGCCATGCACTGGAAGAAACTGGGCACTGGCAACTTCTCCAGCTGCCCCAATGGCTCCATCCTGTGGATATGGGACATGTTTCACGAGTGTGCCCAGGACGGCTGGGACAAAGCCAGTGTGGGCCTGGGCCTGATCTCTATTTTCTGCTTCGCTGCGTCCACCTTCCCGTGAGTTGTGCCTGGGTAGCTGGAGCAAGCAGGGCTTGTGGCGTGGGACTGTGGCACTGCATGGGCCTGTCTAGACGCCAGGCCAGGTATACCACCCTATCCAGTCACAGTCAGTGACTTCCGGCCAGGTATACCACCCTACCCAGTCACAGTCAGTGATTTCTGGCCCGCTTGGGAAGGGCCTGGATGGAGCCCCCCAAGAGCTCAGGCTGGGCATTGCTGCTACAGGAAGAGTAACCTTTACTCTTGTTTACTGAGTGTCCACTCTGGACCTGGCTCAGTTCTAAGTGCCAGATGTGTTTTTACCTGTTTTGGTCCTGACAGCAAGCCTGTGGGATTGGTACAGGGGCTTCTCTATTTTACAGATGAGGGAACTGAAACCCAGGGAAATGACGTACTGTGCAGTAGGTTGCACAGTTGGTAAGATGGGGATGTGGGGACCAGGAAGGCTGGCGTGCATCCAGCATGGATTTTGTCCTCATAGTTTAGATGGTCTGGTGTGGAGACAACAGCACTGAATACAAAATGCTGATGATGAAGGGGCACAGAGACAAACTGCATAACAACACAGGAGTTGGGAGTGTCTACCCTCAGCAGCCAAGTGTAGTATTGCACGCCTGTAATCCCTGCCCTCTGGGAGGCTGAGGCAGGAGGATTGCAAGCCTAGTCTGAGCAATTTAACAAGACCCTGTTTGAAAATAAAAAACGGGCTATGGATGTAGCTCAGGGTGAAGGACCTGGTCATTCGAGAGATGCCGATAACAACAACACTGAGATTCACCTCACCCCAGAATGGCTGCTGTCAAGAAATCAACCAATAACAAATGCTGGCGGGGGTGTGGGGAGAAAGGAACCTTTTTAGTTTCTTTCGTTTTCTTTTTGCTGCTGGGGATCAAGCCGAGGACCTCATGTACTAAGGAGGCTCTCAACCTCTGAGCTACACCTCAGCTCCTCCCCACCTCCCTTCCTCCTTTCTCCCTCCCTTTTCTCCTTCCGTCTTTCCTTCCGACCTTTTCTTTTCTGGGTCTTCATGGGTACCTGCATGCAGATGGTTAAAAAGTTTGTGGAACTAGGGGTGTCGGCCAGTTTGTGCAAGGCCCTAGGTTGGGTCCCTAGTACCTCAAAGAAAGAAATTTGAACAGGAAATGATGTGCGCATAAGGGTTAAGCACAAGATCAGAGGCTCGGGGCAGGAGAATCTGAGCTGTACGACAGCGCCCGTGGTCCCCAGTGGGGAGGACTGTGACAGCCCGGATTTCGAGGGAAACGGGAAAGACCAAGGAGTCCATGCCCACGGAGGGCTCTGAACTGTGCCTGAGACACCCCCGGCCCTAGCAGCATTGGCCCGTGCTCAGCTTTGGCCTCAAACTTCCACCTAGCCACAGGTCCAGAAAGGGTCCCAGCACTAAAGAAAGACCTTTGGGGAAACAGTGGGCAGCCAGCGTTATGGAGTCACAGGCTCTCCACCTTGTCTTCTCTGTTGCCCTTTGTGGCTTGGCCCCTCTTTATCGACGGGTCCTGGAGATGGAGCAAGGTGCAGACCTTGGGCTACTGTGCTGCCCGCAACCTGCTCTCAGACTCAGAAATACAGGAGGGCTGGGATGTAGTGCAGAAGTAGAGGGCTTGCCTAGCATGTGCGAGGCCCTGAGCTCTGTCCGCAGCACTGCAAAAAATGAAACAGAACAAAAGAGCCAAGGAACCTGTGATACAGTTCTCAGGGCCTGACACCAACTCCTGGTCCCTCATGCAGACCCCGAGTCCCCTCTGGGACCCCATGGGATGGCAGGGCAGAATCTGAGTGAGGCTGAGGGTCTCTCTGGCCGTAGTCGCCCAGGCTAGAAGGGATTCCCCCAGGTAAAGGGCAGAGAAGGGTCGTATAGACTCTGCTACCAGGAAGGATGCCTCCCCGCCATCTCCTGTTCTGGGGTTCATGGGAGAAGTATCCTTGTTGGCCCTCTGAGGCAAGGTACCCTCACAGCCCTGGGCCGCTGAGCTCATGTCTTCTCTCCACAGCCAGTACATCAAGGCTTGCAAGACAGGAAACATGGACCAGGCTCTGTCATTGTGGTTCCTCCTGGGCTGGATCGGTGGTGACTCCTGCAACCTCATTGGCTCCTTCCTTGCTGACCAGCTGCCCCTGCAGGTGGGTGGTCCCCGGGCAGGGTGGGACAGCCAGCGACAGGCAGGGCAGAGGCACTGGGAGCAGGCAGCAGGAGAAGAGGCCCAGGCCTCAGAATCCTGACCCATCAGTCCATCCGCTTAGCAAGGGTCTGCTCCTGGCGTGCTGTGTGACAGTGGGCAAGTCTCTGCCCCTTCCAACCATCGGGGTCTTTTGCTTTTGAGGAGCTACAACTCCAACTTCAGAAGTTAAGGTACAGGGCCCTTGAGGAGGAGCTGAGGTTTTCCTTCGGAGCCCGGATGTCATCGTCCTCCTGTGGCTAGGCACAGCTGAGAATCATCCAGGGAGCACTGTCTTCTGTAGTAGGGCTGTGAGGCCTTGACCCGTAGAACCAGCCACAGATTCCTCAGCACTTCCTGGGGCTGGGCACTTGGCTGGGCCCTGTGCCTCCATGGTTTCTCCCTCTGCCAGGCAGGAACCATGATCCCTCCTCTTAGGTGAGGAAAGAGGCTCGGAGGTGAAGTACCACAGGGCTGGTCCTGAGTCCGAGGCTCTCTTCTCCTGCAGAGCTACACAGCTGTGTACTATGTCCTGGCCGACCTGGTAATGCTGACTCTCTACTTCCACTACAAGTTCAAGAAACGCCCCTCTCCGTGTGAGTACGGGGACGCGGGTGCTCTGGAGCAGGCTCCCTGCAGGCAGCCGGAGGGGCCTGGAACTTGTGAGGAAGTGGGTTTCTCATTGCTGAGATAAGCCAGGCCTCAGAAAGGCCTTATCTAAAAGCCTGAGTTCATGGGTCAAGATGGTGGCTGGAGGGCAGTGAGCACATCCGGCCCAGACCACAGGGAGTCCCGATGACTCGACTCCCATTCAGCGAATGTGGCTCAGGTCCTCCCCTGTGTCTAGCCCTGGGCTTGGAGCTGGGCAAGGAGGACAAATGCACAGGCTGCCGCTACCCTCCAGGATTCAGCAGGGACAGTATACAAGGTCAGCTCAAGGGTGAACGAGACACGGGATTGTGTCTCAATGATGTTTCCTCTCCCGGACCCTACTGTCCTCATCGTTTTACCTTTGCAACCTAGGAGAAGGGTACTATTGATAGACTCATTCTGTAGATGAATTAAAGCTCAGAGAGGTTAGGTCACTTGTCCAAGGTCGCATGGCTGGGATGCCACCCTGTCTTTGTGGTACATCTGGATTCTTCTGGAACCTTGGATTCTCTTTTGCTCTGTGTCTAGTGTCTGCCTCCATCAATTCTGTGCTCTTGGTCATCTCTGGGACCGTGTGTATCACACCACTGCTGCGCAGCGCTGGCCCTGTGGCTGCCCCGCGGGAAGTCTTCCGGGGGCGGATGCTCCTGTCTGTGGAGCCCGGCAGTAAGGTGAGGTGGGGTTAATGGGTCGGGGTCTGGCTCTCTCCCAGGACCTCCCCTGCAGGTCACATGGTATTCGGTGGAGGAGGATCACCCTTTGGGCCCACAAGGCTCTGAGCACCCACTTCTGTCCCTCCAGCCCTTTACAAAGCAGGAGATCATTGGCTTCGTCATCGGCTCTGTGTCCAGTGTGCTGTACCTGCTCTCAAGGCTGCCGCAGATCCGCACCAATGTGAGCCTTCCCAGGGGAGGGCCGGGTTGGAAGGAGAGTGGCCCAGTGGCCCAGGCCTCTGGGTTGAGAAGTGGCGCGGTGCAGGAGCCTTTAGGCCTGACACCATCCTCACTGGTGGCTTGGCAGGCTAATCCAGCTCTCTGAGCCGCATTTTCTGCCTCTGGAAGAAAATGAGCCAGGAGATAGATACCGGCCATGAAGGGGTACCTGAGAGCTGTGTGTGTGCCCGGAGTCAGAGGTCAGATGAGAAGGAGCATCTCAGGAGGGGAGAGGAGAAGAAGGGAGCGGGGGCCAGGGATTTAGCTCAGTGATGTCGCTGCCTGCCTTACAAGTGCAAGGTCTGGAGTTTGATCCCTGTTACTGGAGGGAAAGAAAAGAGGAAGGAGGGAGGGGAGAGGAACAGGAACGGGGAGGCTGGCTGGGTGGTAGGAGTCCGTGGGGCTGGAGAGCAGAGCAGTGTGGGGCCGGCAGGTCTCTGTGGACCTGGGCGGGGGCCGGAGAGTAAGGAAAGGAGTGGTTAGAAGTGGTCTGGACGGGGCTGGTCCTGTGCTCTGGCTCAGAGTACATACAGCGCGATGGGCTCGGGGGACGCGGGCGGTTACAGTCCAGAGTCACGGGGTCCTCTTCACCCCCAGTTCCTGCGGAAGTCGACCCAGGGAATCTCCTACTCATTGTTCGCATTGGTGATGCTGGGGAATGCGCTGTACGGGCTTAGCGTGCTGCTCAAGAACCCCGAGGTGGGCCAGAGTGAGGGCAGCTACGTGCTGCACCACCTGCCCTGGCTTGTGGGCAGCCTGGGTGTGCTGCTGCTTGACACCATCGTATCCTTCAGAGCGCATAGGGCAGGTGGGGCAGGGTGGGCCAGGAGGCCGCTGCTTCCACACGGCTCAGCATGCGTTACCTGTCTAGCCATCGACCCGTCCATATGTTTGTCCTACCCACCGTCCGTCACCCACCCACTCGCCTGTCCGGCCTCCCGTCCACTTACCCGTCAGTGCCTGTGTCCTCCTACCTGCTCAGAGGGTTCACACCTGCTGTGGGTCAGCCACCTGACCAGGCACCAGACCCATCAGTGGGCCCAGGACGAGGCACAGCTTGGTGGACAGTCCTACAGGACACATGGCTTATCCTTGCAGTGGCTCCAGGTGCTACAGGGAGAGACAGCAAGAGTGCATCACCACGGGATTGTCCTGGCTTTAGGGTAAACAAGGCCTTCTGCAAATGTCATTTAAACTGTGGCCTGAGCAAGAAATTGGTTGGGCAAAGGCAAGGGAGAAAGTTCCAGGCACAACTTGTGCAAAGGGCCTGTGGAACAGAAGAGTCTATCCAGGGTATGGGAATGAAAACTAGAACGTTAGTTGAGTTAGAGCCAGAGAATCCTGGATTCACATCCTGCCTCCCCCACTGCTTCCTAGCTGTGTGACACAGCACACCATCAACCTCTCTTCCTCTGAGTTAACAGATGCTGCCTCACCAGCATCCTGGGCAGTGACGTCAGATAATGTATCGGAAACCTCTTCCCCTGTAAGCCAGCACTCGGAGTGCTGAGGAAGTCACAGGACATGATTTGTGTCTCGTGTGGGAGAAAGTAATCACTGCCCTTGTTTCAACTGCTTGCTGCGTCCCCGAGGGCTATAATGAGAGGGAGACAGGAGGCGGGCGGGTCCCGGACCAGGCTCTGGGAGGCTGCCTGAGAGCTCGGGGAGGACTGGGGTGCGGCTGGGCTGGGGAGCAGGAGGGCGCTCAGCGTGGGGGACACAGCACAGCCAAGGCTGGGGGTCGAGGCTGGGATCCCGCCTGCAGGGGGAAAGGAGGGTGACAGAGGGAAGGGAGGTGAGCCCCTCCCGCAGGCCCAACTCCGGCTGCTCCCTCGGACCTTAACGCGGCCCTCAGATCTCCACCCAGTTCCTGGTGTACAGGGACACCGCGGAAGCTGCCTCCCTAGAGCGCGAGCCCCTCCTGCCCAGCTGACCCGCGTCACGATGGACCCAGGATGACAGAGACCTCCAGATACCATGCCCAGAAGGAGAGGTGCAGGCAGTGTCACTGCTGCCACCCCCAGGCCTGGGACTCCCGCCCAGCTGTCCCACCCCACTGCCTCTGACCCCTCCGGAGGGACTGACTCTCCCAGAAGCAAGACAGCCCTAGGCCTGGCCTGAACAGCACCCTCCAGGTCAAAGGCAGCTGCTCTAACCTCGGGGACCCCGGTTCTGCCGCCCCTTCACCCACCTACCTCGTTCTGCCTCTGTACCCGCAGGGGTCACGCCATGGCGAGAGACCCAGGACTAGCCCAGGACTTGATGTAACCTAGTAAACGTACCTTCCAGCGAGGCCTGTCCCTGCCGCTCTGTCCTTAGGTGTGGGGGTCTAGGCTGTTCAGAAACAGTGGTAGGAGGTGGCCTGTGGGGAGGTGAGCTGAGGGGGGAGGCTGGGGGAGGTGGGGACGTGTCTGCCTGTACCCCAGCCCGGCCTCCCAGCGTCTCTGGTTCTTCCCACATCTCTGTGCTGTGTCGCAGGCTCCGGAGTGAGGAATGACACCCAGTGGGGTGGCTGCACCTGGTGTGCAGAAGCCCAGGAGGAGCTGGGATGGCGTGATGGCATGTGTAGCCCCAGTCTAAAAGTCTGGCTTGTCAGGGCGCGGGGCTGGCTGGAGATCAGGTGCCTTCCTGCAGGACACAGGCCAGGACAAAGGGTGGGAGGAGGGCTGCACCGGCCCTGAGCCTGTTTCCAGACCTGTTCGGATTCTGTCTTCTTGTTGCGCACAGTGGGAGCCTTGGTGTCAGAGGGGCCTGGTCCTGTCCCTGCCCGTCTCACCCCAGGTCCAGAATGCCAGATCCAGGGACCTGGGGGCTGCTTGGCAAACTGAGGGAAGATGTGCTTGAGACTTAGACCCCAGCCTCATAAAAGGGGGGACCACAGCCCACACCGGTGCTCTGGGTGGTTGGTGAGGCGGCCCCCATGGGGCCGTATTGTCCTGGGTGTCAGGCTGCAGTGACTCACCTATGCTCACTGCCCTCGAGGTGAGAAGACCGGCCCTGGTGACAAGGGCTGTGACCTAAAGGTGGAACGCGCAGTAGGCAGAGCAAGATCAGGTCTGTCTTACGTCAGCTCTTGGGTTGCGAGTTTCTTCTGGTCCCCTGATAGGATAGCACACCTATCCACACAAACACTTGACTCTGCTGTCAAGCAAGCACTGTGCTAACAGAAGCCTGTGAGGCCAGAGCATCTCCCCCACGTGCTGGGCGGAAATGGCTCCAGACGTTTGCCTCATCCACAGTCCACACCACTGTCAGAGCCCGGCCTGCCTCTCCAGCGTCCCGGCTTTCCCACCACTAGTTTTGGGGTCTATCATCTTGTTATTTTTAAAATTTATTTTTATTTTTAATTTGTGGCAAGAGAAGCTAAATCCCCAGGGTACTAAAAGGAACTCTGAGTGGGTGGTTTTTCCTGTTGAGTTCTGCAGTGCTGGGATGGAACTAGGGCTTGGCGCCTGCTGGGGACCCTTCTACCATGAAGCCACAACCCAGCCCCACATTCTGTGACATCGCTTCAGAACAAGAAGCCAGGGCCAGGAGTCGGGGACCGGCGCTAACTGCATCCATTTCTTTTTATTTATGGCCTGCAAGCCCAGGGAGGCTGGGAAAGGTGTGGCAGGCAGACTGGCTCCAGGTGAGCAGGCCGAGCTCCGTGGCACTGAGGGCCTTAGGCCTAACTTTCACAGTTGGTTTCCAGTGGGGGCTGACCTCGCCCTTGCTGTGGTCCTGTGTTTTTGTTTTTTGGTACTGGGATCAAACTTGGGACCTTGCGCTTGCAAGGCAGGCAGCGGAACCACTGAGCTAAATCCCTGGCCCCCGGCAGTTACTTTCTGGCCAGGATCAAGTGTAGCACGTTTTTACACTTTAATAGCTGAGGACGGTATGTCACAGGACTTCTGCACACCCTGCCTGGTACTGCAGTCCTTTCCAGGATGGTGACCCCTGGGGAATTTAAAAACAAGGAACCCGAGGGAAGGGGGCAGGGAGGTCCAGGACCTTCCTTGCACCTCGAGCCTCAGTGTGATGCCGGGCCCTCCTGGCTCCCCACTTGTCTTTGGTCTCCCCCTGGAGCCCCCCAGCCTTGTCCAGCTGAGGCCATGCATGCAAGCCGAGGTCAGCAAGAGAGAACACAAGGCCAGCACTGCGTCCCAGTTTCTTTTTATTTTTTTTGTTCTTTTTTTCATTTTTTTTAAGTATGGAGGCTCAAGTATAAGATGTAGATTTCTTTTTTTGTTTAAGCTTTACAAAAAAACAAAATAAAACAAAAAACTCCTTTTGCATTCCATAAAAATTGACAGAAAAGCACCTGGCCAGAAGAGCAGGGCGCTGCCCCTCCCCGGGCTGCGCAGCTGCAGGGCCGGGCGGGTCTGCTCTGCCCAGGACGAGGCAGGGCCCGCCTCTCCTTCCTCCAGAGATGCCCGTCCCAACCCGACCCGACCCCAACCCCAAGCAACTCCCAAACACACATGGAATCAGTTTTTCTTCTATCTTTCACACACCACAGTTATTTCATAAAATTTTTTTGTTTTACATTTTTTACACCAATGTAACAAAAAGGTGGGAGGGAGGGGCGGGTGGCTGACAGTGTATTTTATGCCTCTAAATGGAGGGGTAGGGAGGGAGACAGGGTCCAGGCGAACAAAAAACACAGTTTCTATGGAAATATCGAGAGTTTCGATAGCAAAACGTGGTGGGAAGCAGGCCTGAGAGCCAGACAGGGTGGTTATGGGCTTTATTGTCAGGGAGAGATGGCGCGGTGCGGTGGGTGGAGGTCCATGATGCAAGTTGTTATGTGACCTGTCGAGGAGGGCAGGGCCGAGGGAGAGGGAGCAGAAAATGAGTTTTCTAAGAAAGGAACCTAATGAGGGCATGGCGTGGCCAGTTAGCACGAAGCAGAGGTTTAACATTGCTGCTTTCTCTTCAAAGCCTCCACCAAGTCGTTCTTAAGAGCTTCTTGTTTTGATTTGTCTGCGAAAGTCTGCACAGACCTGCAGAGGAGGAAAGGAGGGTTACACGTGGATGGAACCAGAAGAGATGTGGCACTGAGGGCCAGGCCAAGGCTCTGGGCCTGCTCCGGACCTGTACCCTCAGCACCAGCACCGGGCCTGGTTTCTGGAGAGGCACCGCCCACCGATGATGTCAGCTCCGCCCAGGCAGTGGGTGACCTGGTTCTAGCAACCAGGACCTAGGGCCACCGCTTTGGGCAGAAGAACCCAGTGGCATGGGACCCGGAAGGTGGCTTCTGGCTGCAGAGCAGCTGCCCCAGGCTTCCAGCTGGACATCTGGGCTGCGGCAGAGGGGGCCGGCTGCTCCTCTAGGTGTAGCAGGGCCCCACCCGGCGAGCTGAGCCGTTAGGAGCAGTGCCTCTGCGTGCCAAGGCAGCACAGGAAGGCCAGGTGCTTTTAGGCTTCTGCTCGGGGACTCAGCCAGGATTCTGGAAGGCGGCACAGGAGTGAGGTGAGTGCCTGCACCCCCTGCTGTCCAATCCTGGAAACACCCTTTTAAGAAAGAGAGACCCCTGGCAGTTCCCAGCAGGATCAGCGGGGAGAGGGAGGGCAAGGCCCAGAGGTCTCAGGTTTACAAAATGAATGGGAAAGAAGCATCAGGAAACCAAGCCCAAGTGCTGGATGGGGGAGTAAAAGGAAGCAGTACTGGGAGAGGCATTGGCATCCCAACTTAACGTCTGGCTACTGAATCCTAGAAACATCATACAAGGGTCCAAGGCGGCACAGACAAGACTCTGAAGCAATCTGTACACAAAAACATCCCCACCAGAAAGGCCGCCGCTGTGGTCAGTGCTGCTGAAACACACGTCTCTGTATTTGCCCTGGATCAGCCCGGATTCCACATCCCAGCTGAGCCACATGGTTTACAACGGGTGGCCAACAGCACCCTCGGCGGGACACGGTGGCTGAGCAGTAGTACAGGGGCTTCCGGCTGGGCAGGGCCAGGTCTTCTGGGAAGGACGAAAAAGACCCTCGGATCTGAGCTGTGTCCAGCCAACCCCGCCCTGCAGAGGTGACTGTTTCAGTGTCAGGCTCAGGTTAGAGGTGAGGACGCCAGACTTGGTCAGCCGCGGGCCTAAGGAGCAGAGGCCCCACTCACGGGCAGAGCTGCGGAGGAAGGATGTGCTTCCAGGAGGTGTCTGTCCCACCGGCAGGCCCCCAGCGGCCCCCAGGAACGCCGCTGTCACGGTGTACCTTAAAAAGGATCTTCTCCGTGACATGGCGGGAAGCCTGAGCCTCGTTGGCTGCCTTGGACTGGGAGCCAGCACACACTCACCAGCCTGCCGCAGAAGCCACACAGCCTCAGAGCAGCTCGCCTGTTGCACACACGCCTGACCCCTGCCCACTGGAAGTTCCCTGAGCCTCTTCTGGGCTGAGTGGACCTGCCAGGTTTCCAGTATTTGCCTTGTTATTCAAAGCCACCTTCCCTCCTTCCCCCAGGGGTGCTGACTGCCTCGGTACACCTGCACTTGTCCAAAGCTCAAGTCGTGATTCTTGGCCACTGCCAACAAGCACGACTGTTTTCCTTTCCCTGAACAGAGCTGGCAGGAGAGGCCACGTTCACTGTGGCTCATTAGGTGACAGCCAATGGGCTGGGGTGGCCCCCGCAGCCATCTGGAGGCGCAATGGGCTGTGCCCCAGGCCCAGGCTCGGGGGAGACCCCCTTCCCAGGTCAGGACAGGGCTTCGGGGTTTCTGGGGTCCCTGCTGGAGAATTCGGGAAGAGCTGGCTGTGAGTCCCCCAGACCCAGAGAGGCTGCCCGAGGAACGAGGATGGGCAGAGGGCACAGCCCAGCGCCTGCTGCCATGGGAGCCAAGAAGTGCACACAGCAGCCTCTGCGGGCGGCAGTGTTAGTCCCCAGGGCTGGGCTTCTTCAGGAGCAAAGGCCCAAACCCATGTTCCCCACGCCTAGCCTCGGCCCAGAGTGCAAAGCACGCACACTACACACGTGATGCATGTCTGCGCTACGTGGGGCTGAGGCTACACGTTCACATGGCTGCTCACCAGCCACGAGCGGACGCAGGGTTAGTGCTGGTTTAAATGGCCTCGCAGCAGCCGCCGGACCCGCGGGGTCTCAGCGGGTTGGTAAGTCCCGTTTAGTGCGCATTTCAGGCCTCTCCGGCAGGGTACCTGGGCCAGCTTAGTTATCAGGCTGGATGTAGACCTGGCGCTGGGTCAGCACTTGAGAAAGCTCCCTCTGCAACTGCTTAAACTTGTGGTTGTCGGGGATAGCATCAAGAGATCTAAGAGTGTTCAGAGAGGGTGAAGCCAGAGGGAGAGAGCAACAGCAGTGAGAACATGGGGCTGGAAGCTGGGGAACAGGCAGGGACACATGGGGGGTCACCATGACCCTCTACTGCAGGTCAAGGCTGGCGGTGGTGCCAGGTTTCAGGGCCTTGTACCCATCACCCTGCAGGTCTGCAGGGGCCGCCTCCTTATAAAACTGTATAATCTGTCTCCTAGACAAATACACAGACTGGGGCCGCCTCTGGGTCGAGCACTCCTCTCCTCTGGCCCACCCAAGAGAACTGGGCATGGAATGGGCTCAAGGGCACAGTGGGGCTCTTGGACTCATGGTGGAGCTGGGCTGCAGAATCCTTCACAGGCGTCACCAGTCCACCTGACCTCACGCCCTGCCTCCCCGACTGGAGAGGGACACTGAGAAGGATGTGGAAGGTCTCCATGAGGGCCCAAGCGACGGCTTAGAGGAGAGCCTGGCCTCTGGACTCCAAGACCAGTGCTCATTCCTTAGCTACTACCCCCAAGGCCCGAGACCCTTGGCTTTCTGCTCAGCAGAACCCAGGGCCTGAGGTGGGTTAAGGACAGGACCTGACTACAGCCCTAAGAGAGCGGCCTGCACCCTCTGCACCAGTCTGTAGGCTACACGGTGCTGCCCGGAGCCCGGGCTGCTCAGAGGTGGCTGGCCCCGCAGCAGGCATCCTCTCTGGCATCTTGGGGGTGGTGGGGGCCCCTCAGGCCCCATCGCCAAGGGAGCTGGGCAGATTCTCTACACGGGTCTGACAAGCTGGACAGGCAGACTGCGAAGATGAGGGCACTAAAGGCTGAGAAGGTGAAAGAGGTGGGAACCAAAGCTATGGAGAGTGAACTATAGCGGGTAACATCCCTTTCAATCCCAGAGTTGGAGTACTTTGGCCCCATTTTTTTGGGGGGGGCGGGTACTGGAGATCAAAGTCAGGACTTAGCGCTTACAAAGGCAGGTATGCCACCACTGAGCTAAATCCCAGCCCCTTTGGCCTCATCTTATAAATGAGGAAATTGAGGCCCAAGGCCACATAGCTATTGACCAGCACAGCCAGGTGTCAAATCTATGGTTTTGGTTCCACCACTTCTGACTTCTGTAATTACCTCAGCCCGTTGACGATATCCTTTGTCTTTCCAAAGTAGATCTCATTCAGTGTACTTCTGATTTTATTTTCCATGTCCTGTGAAGCAAGGCGGGGTCAGCCAGCATGGTAAACAGTGAGGAACCGAGGCCCACCCCACTCCCACCCCCTGTAGTCCCTGCTTTGGCCACAGTGGGGAGCCATGCAGCTGTGCGAGCTCCCAGCAGCCAAGACCCCACCTCTCATTTGTGCTCAGGAAGCCAACACCTAGGGACTGGCGGCCAACTTTGACCGTTAACTGGGAGCAGCTGGTCTAAACCACAGCTCCACCCCTCAGTCTGGCCACCAATTCTGTGAACAATTCCTGTGGTGACAGGCAAGGCGGAGGCAGCCTCGAAGCTGCTCCAAGGCCACCCTGCTCCAGGGATCTTCCCAGCCCAGGTCTCTGTTCTCACCTGGTGGAATGGGACAGACAGGACTTATCGCGTTCTAGAGCCAAGGTCTGAGTGCGGCCCTCTGAGAGTTCGCTGTGGTGCCCAGAGTGAAGCCTTGTGTGTGGCCCAATCAGAAGGCTTAGAGGCCGAGGCAGGCGAGGCCAAGCAGGCTGGCACTGGCACAGGAATGAACCACAGCCCTGGGATCAAGATGCCACTCACCTCTACCAGGCGCCCGATATTGGCTATGTGTGGGGAGCAGTCACTCACAGTTTCATCTTTTTCCATCTGCAAATGACAAAAAAGCATTGCTCTGCATGAGAGGAAGCACTGCTCCCAGAGAACGCAGCCTGCTCACCTCCAAGGTTTACAAAGAGCCGAGGGCTGTGCTGTGGGTGGCTCTGTGGAACCAGCCGCAGGTGGTACAAGGCCACTTCTGCGGCACAAAAATGTAATTTCAGACCACAAACAACCCAGCCAACAGATGCCCCTAGAGCCTATTTCCAGGGGAGTTTTCTGCTGCAGCCATGGGAAGCACTCACCCACCATTCACCCACGACCATGGAGGGACAGCAAAAAGGCCACTCTAGCCTCACTCACTCACTCCGCCTTCACACCACTGCCGGCAGGTGTGGGTCTGGGCTGCCTGCCTGGACCAGGGTCTAGGGTGCAGCCTCCTATGCCATGACACCATCACACCTTGGCATGCTGTTGGCTGAAGACCTTGCCAGAAGGGCCTGACAGGGTACTCCAGGCTCCAGGACCTTCTGTGTAGGCCAGGCAGTCAGCTTCAGCTCCACAATCAGCAAACTGCTAGGCCATACGTGACCTGGGCACCTGGACAGGGATGGTGGATTTCCCCTATTATTTTCCCCATTACTTCTCTGACAAGATTCTAACTTTAATTTTGGTTGTTCGGGGGACTGAACCACTGAGTTAGATACCCAACCTTTTTAAAATTTTGAGACAGGGTCATCATCCTCCTGCCTCAGCCTCCCAGAGGGGTGGGATTATGGGCATGTGCCACCACACCCTTGTGATTATAGCTTTTTGAGGAAGAGATTCCTGTATCTCATAGGGTGCCAGGCAGACTACAGATCATGTAAGTAAATGTCCAACATCACTAAACTGACTCTAAGAGCTTAATGCTGAAATAACAGTATGGAATCTGGAATATGAAACAGGGAGAGCTGGGCTGCAGAGGGAGCTCAAGGCCAGTCTGAACGATACTGCGAGACTCTTAACACATGCGCGCGCGCGCGCGCGCGCGCACACACACACACACACACACACACACAGAGCAGAGCAGTATCAGAGTGGTCTTTAGGCCGGTACAGGAGGCTGATGTGTGTTCAGGGCTCAGAGGCTCTGTGCTTCCACCTGCTTCTGTCTGCCTTCATCAGGGAGAAGGGTTTTCAGGCAGGGAGATAAAGCCAAACCCAGATAGGTGGGAGCTGAAGACACGAGTGGGTGAGCGGAGGGGACTGACTGGTCGAGAAAGGCTCTCACTGTGCAATTCAGCAAGGCCTTGAACTATGTCGCTTCGGGTGGCCTTGAGCTCGTGGTGATCCTCCTGAGGGTGCTGGGATCTACAGGCGTCCGTCACCACCTGGCCCAGTCACTTGGAATGGTCAGGCTTCCTGGGTCAGACAACCCGACCTCGAGGATGATGGCTCACCTTGGAGGTGCAAGGACACCAGAGCAGCAGTGCTGACCGGCCTGGAAACCAAGGCTAACCGGAAACTGATGAAGACGTCAATACCACACCCCCACCCCACCCCCGTACTGGAGATTAAAAACCCAGCGCCTTTACATGGAGATAAGGTCTTACTATGTCACTAAATTGCCCAGGCTGGGCTTGAACTTGTGTTTCTCCAGCCTCAGCTGCCTAGCATCTGGGATTGCCGGTGCAGACATCAAGTTTTGATGGAATCATTAAAAACCATCAAGAGATCACAGAAGCTGGCACCGGCTCACCGAGGTCAGGGTCTACCACAACCCGCTCATGTCCTACTTGGGCTGGAGGCAGGCTCTTGGCTAACATCTGCAGCTGGGGCGGAGACAGGGGTGGGTGACAGCCTTCTGCCCACAGGGCTGGGCCTGTGCTCCCAGGTGGCTTCTGAGGCAGCCAGCAGGTGCCTCTACCTGCCCCAGGTCAACCTGTCTGTCCAGATGCAAGCCTTTCAGATGCAACCACACAGCGCTGTAGATCGCAACCCTTTGTTCTTCCTGCTTCAGAGTGCGATCCAGATAATTAAATTCAATATTAGCCTTACTAGGTACACAATGGGTACAGCTGACTTGTAAACAGCTCCTGTAAAGAAGTGACTTGTGGGTGTTAGGCGGTTTCACCTTCATCAAGAACTCGGTCAGGTCTGGTGGTGCACACCCATAATCCTAGGTGTTCAGGAGACAGGCTGAGGCAGAAGGATTGCAAGTTTGAGGCCAGCTGTGGCAACCTAGGGAGACCGTGTTTCTAAATAAAATACAAAAAGGGTTGGAGATGTAGCCCAGTGTTAGAGTACCCTTGGGTTCAATCCTGGTCACTGGGAAAAAAAAAAAAAAAGTGACGTGACCACTGTGTAGCTTTCATGCAACTTCAGGGTACAAAAAGGAAACTATGACAGGTGCTCAGGTCAGGGTGACATTTCTACCCTACTACAAAACAAAGCATGGTAGCCCAAAGTCCATGATTTATATCAGAAGGTGATGGTGGCCCTGTTCTATGCTGTTGTCTGGACACATCAGCAGGGCTGTGTTCAGTTCAGGGCACTGATTGGCGGGGGGTGGGGAGGGCTTGTTATATAGCCCAGGCTGGTCTTTAACTTGTGGCCATCCTCCTGCCTCAGCCTCCCAGGCGCTGGAATTACAGATGTGTGCCACCACGCCCAGCTAGAACTCTAGATTTTAAGGGAATCATGGACAAGACAGTTTTTCCTACCTAAAAGATTTGCACATCCTGACCCCAAGAACGAAGAGGGAAGAAACGGGGGTATCTAACCCTGGGTGTGTGGGAGGTGACTCGGGAAACTGCAGGACTCTGAAGCGGGGAAAAGACCAATCTCTGTCACTACAGGTGGTGGTGGGGCACTCGGAGGGGAGAAAACATCAGGGATGACTGAGTTGAGCCCACAGTGTGCTAAGAGATCTGTCCTTAACAGGCCATAAGCTCCAATCACTGAGGGGTCTGGGGGAATGGGGTGGCCACTGGTAATATGCGGTAACATGGGGATCCAGTTTAGAAACCTAGAAACTATGACCCTGCAAGCCCCTTCCAAAATTATGTAACTTAATCTCTGCAAAACAAACACATCTGGTTCTGGCACCTGGGAGACTGAAGCAGGAGGATCACGAATTTGAAACCAGCTTGGATCACACAGCAAGATCCTGTCTTAAAAAACTGAGACATCTGGCTGCAGCAGGATTGTTCTGCTGAGGGCTGGTCAGAAGACAGAGGGAGAGGAATGCCAGACAGATGGGCTCCCCTGCCGTCCGTGGGCCGTGGATTGCCCTGAGCACCCTTAAGACAGGTGTCGTGGGGAGTCCATCCAGAGATGCGACGACGGTGCCAGCCACCCTGTGCGTGTCGGTAACACAACTCAGCCTCCCCCAGGCTGGGCCCCCACCGACTGTGTGTTCTCTCTCCACACAGGAACGGTCACTGTGCCCACACTCAGGCTGCTCAGAGCTGCTGTGCTGGGCAGGGAGAAGGCTGGGTGCATGGGGTGTCTGATCCGAGTGAATTATATCCTTCCAGAAAATCACTCTCTCTCTCCTTCCTCCCCAGCTCCTTGAAGAGGCAGACCCCTGCTCTCCCCTTACCCCTGGGAAGGGATGAGGACTTTGAGCTCACTGATGGTTCTATTTTAAATGATACCAGCAGCCCAAGGTAAGGCCAGCACTGTGGGCAAAGGGCTCGTTAAAAGGGTAAGTAAAGTCACACCAGCCATTTAGTCTTCTGGTTCCTATCTTTGTGCTTTAGGATCCAGAGCCACCTTTCAATGAGAAGGGCTGAAAACACTGGATACTCAAAAGGAGGTGGGGGAGTACATGGGCTCCCCAGGAACAAATAAGGGGCCCCTCGGTCAGGGCAGGAAAGCGAAGCCCCAATAAAAGGCAAGCAGGGACTGGGCAAGGGGAGGGAAGGTGCTGGGTGGGGACAGAGATCCTGGCACACACCAACGTTTTCCACAGCCCCTACCCCCCGCTGACTCCCTTCCACACCTGGCCAGGCAAAGCTTGCTGGCAATGCTGACCCACCAGAAATAGAACTATTTTTGTAATGCATATATTATTACATCCTTATAAAAGTGGCTGCCAGAAGGAAAACACTTTTATGTGCTGTGGCCGCACAGATGTTCCACAAGGTAGTTCCAAATGAAGTCTGGAGTCAGAGTCCAGCCTGCCTGTCCTCAAGACCCTGTCCTCCTGTCCATGGCTTGAGGTGGGGGCGAAACTGGAAAGCTCTTGGAAACTGGTGGCTGTTGACTTAGAAGGGGAAACTGTCTCTCACTGGCATGTGGCATCTTTAAGCGGGCACAGCCAGGAGGGAGGGCTGCTCAAGAACCCTGTGGCTGCTTCTGGTACCGGCTCCAAGGCACTTGTACTGGAGCCCAAAAGGAAAAGGGTCTCAGCTTGTCCAGGACTTGATTTCCTTGCCTCTGCCTCACACTAAAGAAACTAATGTACATAAAGTGCCTAGAGTGGTGCCCGGTGGGATGGCAGCTCTTCCGGCTTGTCAAAACAGAGCTCCATTCCCAGGACTCTCTGGCCTTTGGAGTCCTGCTAGCTGCCAAGGCATCCTGTGGGCATGAGGCCAGGCTGGAGGCCAGCATTCAACCTGCTGCCAAGCCAAGGAAGGCTAGGGTTGCTCAGTATAGGAAAACGCTGGGTCTGGAAGTCTGTACATTCTAGAATGTCTGTGGTAGCAGCAGTAACAACTATCTTTATTGAGTATAAACCATGTGTTGAAATGGTCAGAGCTGTCAAAACAGACATCATTGACTCTACGGTGAAAACCCAGTCTTAGAGAAGTGAGGTGATCTGTCCAGATCACACAGCTGGGAAGCTACTGGGCTAGGACCAGAACCAAGGTCTGCATGATCCTGAGAGCTGTTTTCTTCCACAAGAACTCTTTGTTGGCTCATCTTCCGCTGTGTTCTTTACCATTAGAAACTCCCACCAGGGTCCATCTCAGCCTCATGTGTTTTCCTCGTAGCATCTCTGGCCCCTTCTTCTCCTCCCGGTCCTCCACAGCCTGGGACGGTGGCAGAGAGACAGCCTAACACCAGTTTTCCTTCCCGACCAGGCGCTGGGTCACTCTGCCCGGGTCATCTGACAGACAGACACCCCACAAACCGCATGTAGGAGCCACGCTGTTCCAGTGTTGCCACCCAGGCGACCTCATGGAAAGCAAGGAGCTGCCTGCAGCTGGAAGGGCGGGCGGGCCGTGGCTTCACCCCTCTAAGGGAAATGTACTGCCAAGCCCAAGTCAAGGAGGCCTCTGCTGCCATGACCCACAACAAGGGCCTCGGCTGGGCCTTTCCTGCCTAAAGACACACCGGGAGCCTTGTGGCTACGTGGGAAGCCAGCTCTGCCTGCAGATCCGCCCCGATCTCTCCACCCGACAAAACATTCCACCTTCATGTCTAAATATTTAGAATCTGGGGGGGGGGAAAAATCAAACGAACATCTGCAGGGCCCTTCCCCGGATGGGAGACCTTGGATCTCTTTCCAGAGATCCATGGTCTGCCTTTCCCACGTCTGCTGTCACAGAGTCAGGGCCCCAGTGCAGCTTCTACTGCGACATGCTGGTAACTTGGTAGGAGGCCTTCTCACTTGCCGGGCTTCCTGCTGGGGCACCTTTGCCTGGCTCCCTGTTTTCACACAGGAGGTCCCATGGGGCTGGAATGAGCCCCCAAAGCTCCACAGTGGCAGGGATTCATTTAAATAGTTCATTCCATTTGTTTTCTAATCCACATTCCAGAGAAACAGCTCTAGATGGGGTAATAAAAGGCCACGTCGAGGGGGTGGCAAAGGCCCCAGGAGCTCAGGCCCGGGTGTGGGTGTGTCCCACCAGCTGCGGCCATTCATCACAGTGACAGGAACCACCTGAGTGCAGTACTCCAGCTCATTTGCTGGCACTTCCTGAAGCCATCAAACCAAGAGGGGGCGTGGGCAAGCCTGGGATGCCCTGGGAAGGACCCCTGAGAAGTACCAGCAAGTCTTTCGGGGACACTTCTGCAAGCAGGTATCAAATGCCAGAGAACAAGCGAGTGTCTGGGGCCGTGCACAGGCCAGGGCCATTGGCCAGGAGCTGGGACCCTGGGAGAACTGGGACACTGCTTGGCTTGCAGAGGTGGGGTTCCTGACAGCTGTGCAGGATGACACCTTTACCCACAGGCACAGTGAGTGTGACAGTAAGGAGGCTGAGTGTCCGCAGGAAAGGCCACCTGACCCGTGCGCACAGCCTGGGGCTCATGCAGCCTTCCTGCTCTGCTCCACACACGTCCTCTAGCCTCCTGCTTCGCCCCCTTCCTGCCTGGAGTTAGTCCTCACTTCTCTGCTGACCCCTCCTGCAGAGACCCTTGGATCTCTGGGGGCTTCCCAGGGCCAGGCCTTGTTACCTCTCTCCTGGGCAGCTCTAACAGCCAGCACCCCTACTGTCAGTCACTTCCTGCAAACGCAGATCCGTCACATCATTGGTCCCCTTGAAAACCCTAAAGCCTTCTTTATTCCCTCCAGGTGTGAATGCACCTCCAGTGGTCTACCTGTCCCCGGTACCCGTAAGGCAGGACCCTGCCTAAAAGGAGCCGATTTTCACTTGAACATTTATTTAGCATCTTCTGAATGGTGAGCACAGAGGACAGTTTCAGACCAAACAAGTGTGGTAGAGTAGGAAGCGCCGTTTCTTTTTTCCAGTCGGGCAAATCTAAGTTCAAATCCTGGCTCTACCTCTTATTGGTCAAGTCATCATGGACAAACTATTTAATAGCTGAGCCTCAG
Organism: Fukomys damarensis; assembly: GCF_012274545.1. Taxonomy (NCBI): domain Eukaryota; kingdom Metazoa; phylum Chordata; class Mammalia; order Rodentia; family Bathyergidae; genus Fukomys; species Fukomys damarensis. The sequence goes on from NW_022900935.1 coordinate 3,644,123, forward strand.
TTTGCTCACCAGTAGGGTGGGGATGACGGCTCTGCCTTGTTTCTAATCAAGGAGATGGCCCTTACAGCCATCCGTGCTGAGTACTGCTCTTTGCCCAGTGTTCCAGGAAGCCTTCTGTCTCCCATCCAAGGCAACCCCAGACATTTTTCCAGGGCTCATCTGGGACTCATAGCAAAACCCTCAGTCCTCACTTCCCTTGTTTGCTCAGAAGCTGCGCATCATTAACTTAGATTTGTCTACCCCACTGCTCCCCCTTCCCCTTTTATAGTTACTTACATTGGAAGCAAGCCCTAGCTTTAATGCACCTCAGATGAAATATGGGATTGACCGTAAGAATGATGACAGAAGCATGAATTTCCTCATTAAAGCCCCGAGAGCAAAAGGCAACGCAAACAAGGTCTGCGGCCCCAGCCAAGGTGTGCTGAGGACAGCTCCTCATCAGGCCTGAGTTTGGCTTGGCAGGAGCTGCTGCTCAAGGCAAGCTGGAACCAGACACTGGCTATGGCTGACAGCTCTGATTTAAACTATTAGGAAGGCTGAGGATGAAATATTTGTCCAGGTCACTGTATACTGCGTGGAATTATAAACAGTTCAGAATGGTAAGTGGTACAGGAAGTAGTCTCTGGACACAGATTTAGGGCTTTCCACTATTTCCCAGGTGTCAGGCTGTGGGAAGGCAGGCGGTGGAGAGGCTGGGGTCCTGGGGGTGCGCTGCCGCTCAGCGTCCCTAGGAGGTGCGAGGCCGTTTCCTCTGCCACGAGCATCAGGGCTTGGTTCTGGGTGGGGCAGGGACAGCCTTGTCTAGAGGCCGGACAAGAGGACCCTGTGCTCCCTCTGGCTTCTGGCTGAGATGCAGCAGAGGTGGAGGAGGTACTCAGATGTACTGGCTGACATCAGCCTTGCACTACTATTTTTCAAATGCCTGCAGATGTTGTTGCAACTAATAAAATACAAGTTAAATTAAGAGTTACTAACTGATGCTTTCTGTCATTTTTTTTCTATCAAGAGCTATCAACAGTATGATTTTTTTTTCCTCTTTGCCGTGCTAGGGATCAAACCTAGGATCTTGCATATGCTGCGCAAGAGTTCTGACACTGAACCACACTCTCATCTCTAAGAGTAGCTATTTTGTTGAAGGGAAAAAAAAATCTGACACTGAGGGGAATGCTCCTTCTCAAAAGCTGGGTGTTCTAGAACGGGACAGGGGTCCACACGGCAGGTTCCCTCCTGAGGGCAAAGTGCTGCTCCCTCAGAGCCAAACTTGCTGCCTCTGTGAGGTCTGTGCCCTTTCCCCTTTGCTCAGAGCTTCCTGTGAGGTGAAGGCCTCTGGAAGGAAGTGTGCAGAGGGGTCTCGGAGGGGCCAAGGCCTTTACCACGGGCTTCCCTCCAGATGGGCTCTGAAACTGGCTGAGCCATTCCAGTAGTGTCTCCACCAAGTAAAGTCTGCCGCAGAAGCAGACGGTCTCTTCCCGTGCCAACTCCAAGCTCAGTTTAGACACGGCTGAGAAGGGATGTCTAGGAGCCTGGTTGCTAGTGACACCCAAGGGTAAGATGGGTGAGAGGAAGGGGTTTTTCAGTTTTAATGTGCACACAGAAATCCCGGAGAATTTCACTGAAATGCAGATCCTGAGTTGACTGGTCTGGGTGAGGCGCAATCTTTCAGCTTTTCTGTTAAGCTCTTTGTTGAGCTGAGGCAGCGAGGTGCAGAGCCCTTGAGCGGCAGATGAGTGGCTCACAGAGAGCTGAGCCGCCCTGGCCTGACAGTGGTCTCGACGGGAGGGCAAACAGTGTGGTGCTGCTTCCTGGAGCAGCACACAAGCCTGCAGTGCAGGACCGGCCAGCCCCAGGGAGGAGAAGGAGCCACGGCCAAGCCCACAGTCACCTTGCCCCACTGCGGAAGGGAGCCAGCTGGGATGAGGCAGAGGTGTGAGGGCATGGATTTGAAGCAGAGCCCTCTGAGATGGTGGATTTGCAGCCGGCCACACGATCACCCTGAGTGGGGCACACCGTGTACTCATCTCCGAGGTTGGCAGGCACCTGGAAGCACTAGCAACAGGAACTTTACCTGTCTGGTGAGGCTGCCACCGAGGTTCATGGTGCCCGAGCCAGATTTGTTGGTTTGCAGCCAGAGCATCACTGTGGAGGTCAACTTGTAATGGGCAGTGCGGCCACTGGACTTCTCCTAGGGGGATGAGGCAGAGATCAGAATCCAAGGAGTGATCTAAGCTGAGAAGAGTGTCTCCTTCCATTCAGGGCCATTCTAACACATCCCTTCCGAAGGCGTCACCGCATTACCTCTCTTAAAAATCCCAACTGCTTTTTCCCCCACGCCAGGAATTGACATCCTGGCCCTCCCAACTGTTTGGAAAGGGGCAGAATCTGCAACCCTGTGTATTAAGTTCTTTTGGGATCTTTATCATAGACTTCTACAGCCTTATATTTATCCAAATGGATTTGGGGCTTTTTTAGGAATCAGTGGGGTCTTTGTATCACAGTGGAAACCTCTGCTAGAGACTGGGCTCACGGGTGGGCTTGGTACCTGGCACTGGGAGGCCCAGGCCAGAAGCTGTGGGCAGTGGTACCTGCACTTCTACCACATGGATGGAATCCCAGCAGCCTTTGATCTTCTTTGATCCATCTCCAGCCTTCTTTATGAGGATCACTCCAGCAAACCCATGATCCAGATCCCAGAGGTAGACAGATGAGACACCACCTTCAAAATACCTGCAACAGACAGGCCCATGTGCCCATTAGGTGTTAAGAGATCTCAGACCAGGTCCCAGGCTGTTATTTGGCAACAATGGCCCTAGACATCTATGGCCCCTCCCTGCAATGGAACGAGGCCCATTTTCCCCGGTCCAGTCACCCTCCAGGTTAAGAGTAAGACGCAGTATTTTCAGGGTCAACAGAAGAATGTAGACTCAGGGGTCATGAATATAAATTTGAGTTTGAGCTTTGCGTTTCTGGCAAGCTTACTAAACTTTTCTAGCTTTCAAAATTCTTTCCAGATAAAGGATCTGGCACGCAGCAGACCGGAATGACTGGGAGCCACCACTACTGTAGTAATCATTATTATACGACTCTAGACAATATTTCTCTCTTTTGAGATTCCTGTTTGAAAGGGGAAATGGGAAAATATAGTAACAAGCACTGCACTCCCCCATCCCAGGAAGACCCCCCGATGGGCATGCAGTCACTCGTTATAAAACCCTAGGCAGAAACAAAGGGTCAAGCGTGGGTATACAGCTTCTCCCCAGATCCAGGTCAGTAAGAAAAGATTCCCTGTTATGATCAAATGGATCAGGGAAAGAAAAGGCCAGGCGGACAGGCAATCAGGCTGAGAGCGCAGTGTAAGGGACCCGAGGAAACTGTTCAGGCACAGGCTGCTGTAAGTATAGAGATCCCAGGAATGCAGCAACCTGACGCAAAATCTCACACCGCCGAGAGCCAACTACAGCTCTGGAAAATTCGAATCTCTCCCGGCCAGCAGATTCTTTACCCGACAGTCCAGGACCTCTCTGACACCAGGGAGGCTGTGAATTGATAGTGCAGCAGCAGTGTGTGTGGGACCTTCTCAACGGCCCGGAAGGCTGGCCAGAGGGGCACAGAGGGCATCACACACACAGGTGAGCCCCAGCAGCCCCAGCGACTAGTGCTGCTCATGCGCCTATCCTCCGGACCACGATCAGCTGAGGCACTGACCAGTGACCAACTGTGAGAACCTGGACCACACAGACAATGCCGACTTTATCCCACAGCTTAGAGACAAAAGCAAAATAAACGAGACACGACAGATGATTACTGCTGTTTTTTATATTAAGTACTAAAAGTTAATATGCATCTGTGGATTATATCCCAATAGAGCTATTACATAACAGCAACAACAACACACACACACACACACACACACACACACACACGTATTTAGAGAGCACATATGAAGGGCAGATAAGAATTCTTTGTATAACTGTTTCTCTGTACCTACAGCAGGTTCCACATCCTTGGAGTTGGCCAATTTTGGGTTGAAGATATTCAGGAGAAAGACTGCAGCTATACTGAGCATGCACAGACTCATTTCCGGTCATTATTCCCTAAACAGTACAGTAGAACAACTACTCACATGGCAGTTGCCCTGTGTTCAGGACTGTTGAGTAACCCGAAGACGATTTAAAGCCTGCAGGTGGTATGCACAGGTCTTGTAACCTACCCCCTGCAGATACTTAGGGCCAACTACACTCTGTATTTGCAACTTTACTCAAAGTCTAAAACTATTTCAATTATTCAGTCAATGACATACAACAGAGTGTAACAGACAACCAGACCAAAGAAAAGGCCCGCCTCACGGATACGCTGACACCCGAGGGTGCCAAAGCTATTTTATTTCTTGCTCTAACTGGCTGCAAAGTGCAGGCGCACGGTGCTCGAGGGTGCTGTGCTTAGTTGGCTGCCCTTGCCTCATCCCTCCAAGACTCCTTAAGGTAGATGGGGTCAGCCCTCTGCTGAAGGAGAAGTCCCCACTTCTCCACCCCACACCCCCCGCGATTAAGCCGTCAAAGCGGGCTCAGCCCTGCCCCCGCTCGCAGGGGCAAGCACAGGAGCCACTCGGTGACACCTGCAGTTAAGTGTAGAGGAGCCAGATGCACGGGGACATGCTGCTCATACAGCAGCGTGCGGCCTGGCTCTGGATGGGTGCAGCAGTGCAGGGTCCTAAGAGGGGAAGCAAGCAGGAACGAGCAGGCACCCGGCACTCAGGGCAACTCCGCACCCGCAGAGACTCTGGAATATAAATGTCTCTAAACCCAAATCCTCCCCAAACTTCCCCTCCCAGGAGGAGATGTGTTTTGATTTAAGGTCTGAGGTCCCACCTCCCTCCGCAGAGAGACCCTGTTGTGGACCAGCCCCACAGGGGGTACACACTGGGCCATGTGGAAATGGGTCAGTCACCTGTAAATTAGAACTGGGCTGGACTCCAGCTTTCAAAGTGCTCGGGCAACACGCAGCATGGCTCGTGAATCTTTCCGGCCATGAGTTAATAACTTAGGAAGCTGGAGGGAACAGCAACCCACAGCAAACCTTTTGGTACCCTTCCTGCTGGTGACAGTTCTTGTGTTGCCAAGAAGGCTGGGCTGATAATTCCTTTTTCCTTCTCCTGGAACAAAGGCCGGAAGCCCAGGGACATTTTCAAACAGCTGCAGCGGTACTGCTCTCCTGTGTGCTGGAGTACTGGGGAGAGGCAGGTCAGGCTGCCCTGCGAGGGAACTAGGAGTCCTGGTGGCTTGGGAGTCCTAGTTAACACCATCCAGGGACCAGTTCCAAACTACCAGGTAGGCTGACTCCCCTGGTCCTACCCCTTCATTCTTCCGGAAAAGGTGGGACTGGCTGTTTCCACTCCAGTGCCCCACCCCGTGGCCCGGCTCCTGCCCTACTCAGCTTCTCTCTGCTACCCTCGGTTACCCTTGTGGTCTAAAGCTTCAAAATGCTGGAGAGGAAGAAGGTAAAAATGAAAGCCCAACTGTGACTTTCTTGTGGGTTACTCTTAAAAAAAAAAAAAGGCAGAAATATTATAGCCCAAAATACTATAAAATGATGTATCTCATAAATCTGATTTTTCCAAAGTCCCTTCCAGTCTTTGTCCGACACCTAATCTTTATATAATCGTAAGCACAACAAGGGGTACCATGTTGAGTTCAGCCTTTTTTTTTTTACCTGGCACCTAAGGATTATCACTTTTCCACCGAGCCACATGACCCTCATGACCATTTTTCATAGCTGGGATGGTATTCCACCAGGCAGGATCCTGATTTATAGTCTATTGGCTCTTAATACAGAAATGACGCAGTGGAATTAGAGGTGGTGCCCGGGCCTCTCCCTTGAATGTGTTCTCCTGGAAGGAATCGGGGCGTTCCCTCCTGAGGCGTGGCAGGCGAGCTGGGACGCAGCCTCCTCTGGCACGGCCCAGACACCACCAAGATTCAAGAACGGACTTGCATTCCATGCACCAAGAGGGACCTCCAGGGACTTGAGCGGCCACAAGTCTGAACACGGCTTTCTAAAACAGGATAGAGGACGAGTGATCAGAAGGACTGCTCTGAACTACCCAGAAGCACCAGCCTTCCGGGGAAGGGCTGTCAGGTGGGCTCCTTGCACAGTCAGGCGGGAGGTGACTTTGAGGGGCACAGATGCCTCCCCTACATGGTTTATGGTTTTGCTTTATGTGTGAAGCATTAATTAAAGAGGCACCTCAACAGGATTTTGAAAATTTATTCTTACCTATTGTACTTTGATCATAATGACATGAAACAAGGAAAAAAATTTTTTTACATGGTTCACATTTATGAGTTTTACATAAAGGCTTTTGTGGGTATTTTAAGAATGTGCTAAAATGTCTGAAACCACATGAAGCCATCTGAGAAGTCACCCGCCAGAACTAACAGCACACACATGGAAGCACTTTAACTGGCCTTTGTACATGTAATGAGTCAAATAGTATTAATATTGTTTAAATGCTAACATGCTATTTCAATAAGGTGGCTCTGCTATCGCCAGCGACCCGCTCTCCGGCCCTGCACGGCGACATGATCAGTGATCAGATGTGGCTGAGAGTTGAGAGCAGGCCACAGGGGAATTCAGCCACTCTGCCTTGAGCTGTGCCTGTGCTCGGTCATTTCAAAACCCCCAGCTCTCCAGGAAGCAAGAACGGGCCTAGGACTGAGTGCCTCAGCTGAGTCAACTGGGCTCAAGAGGGAGAGCCCAGAGTTGCAGCAGCAGTCTCGGGTCACAGGAGTGGCCGAGAGAACACGTGCCAAACTGGAGGCCCAAAGATGAAAGTGCGGATTTTGCTTGAGTTTCCTACCAAAGTGTGAAGTTGGGCAACCCAGGGCTGAATTCAACACACATGGTCAAGGTCCACTCAAATCAAGACACCCCACTAGCAGGATAACAATCTCAATCTCAGGAGACTGCAGAGAGTCACCTTTGACAAAGGCTGGACACAAAGAGGCAGGGCCTCAGACGGCTTCAGGATGCCCGGAACGGGTGCGATGACTGACCCAGATGAAAGCCTGGAATCACCCCCGCTGTCCTCGAACTGTTCACTAGTGGTTCCCAGCAACGATGAACCTTTGCTAAGGCAAACGGACCTGCAGAGGAGTCAGACAGCTGGCACCAAGGCAATGGAGTCACTTGGGGCAGGAGGTATAACTCCAAGATTATGTTTCCAGGGACGCCTCTGCACTGGATGAACAAGGAGGAAAGGGTAAGACGCTCAGGCAGAGCTGCTATTTATCAGCCTAGTCATGTACAGGGAAGCATGTGGTTGAATTTATTCACAAGACCCCTGAACTTGGATCAGCTCAAAGCCCAAAGTGTCAATAATCATCCTCTTGTCCCTCTTCCACTAGTATAATACCAAAATTGTGCACTGAGTCTATGCCCATAATTCTTTTACTGCAGGACTTCTAGGGGACAAAGAAAAAAGGGAAAACAGTACTTCACACTCAAAATGACCCCCTTCAAAAATGTAAAAAGAAAGTATTTTGGCCCCAGAAGCTTTACGGAGTGTTTGAGGCTGAGGTGTGCACAGAGACCTTGAATGGGAACTTGTGCTAGGAACCTGAGCTGTAACTGTGACTTATTTGATACCCAGGTCTGGCCAACCCCAGGCTGCAAACTTAACGGGGAGACGGGTTGCAGTGGAACCTGGCCTACAGTTCCTTCAAATTGCCTCCTGGGACAGTGGCTGCATTTCAGGTAGAATAAAAGACTCCGAACAGGTAGCGAGTCACATGCCATAATCCTCCACAGAAAAGCCAAGGCCAGGACAGACGGGTTGGGAGGGTACTTTCCAGTGTTGGCCAAGAAACAAACCCTGAGGTTTTGGGCTTCAATCAGATGTGTCCTTCCAGCAATTAGCCAGCTGGGACACTGTCACGGGACTGGGCTTGGGCCAGAGCTCTCTGGCAGAGCAGGACCTTCAGCCTGGGGTATCTGTGATGCCAACAGAGACCCACAGACCAGACAAGTGTGGGGCATAAGGGAAGTCCTAGGGATGCTGGATGGGAATTTTCTTCTACAAATGGCTTATTGTTAAATAAAGCCAGGCAGACAAGGGGTATTAATTTGGCACCAGTGTAGTACCATAGACCATTTTTCTATCAGTAAAACTGAAAAGACCTAGCTAGAGGATCCCTTCTAGCTTTGACCTCCCCTCCAGGGTCTGGCAGCCTGAATGAGGTAGACCCTGAACCCCTCTCCCTCTTTTTGTACCAGGGATTGATCTCACAGCCTTCACAATGAGCTACAGCCCCACCTGTTTTGCTTTTTATTTTGAGACAGGGTCTCACTGAGTCATTTAGTTACCTAGGCTGGGCTAGAATTCAGTCTCAGCTTCCCAGAGTGCCGGGATTGCAGGCAGGCACCACCATGGCTGGCTTGAACTTCTTAATTAAGCTATCTATCAATGCTTCTAGTGACAAGGGAACTCACTACCTTCCTAATACAAAGAATTCTCTTTAGAATAATTCAGACAGCTCTCTAGACTTGGGTGAAAACTATTTTCTGTCTTCTAGAGCCACACAAAACAAGAATCTAACACCCCTTCTTCATTTAGTTCTTTCAAATATCTAAAGTCGGCTTCTATAAATGCCCAGATTTTTTTTTTTTGGCCTTCCTATCGTATATTCGATTCCTTATAAGACATGATACGAAGTCTCTGTAATTTATCTGCCTCTTCAACATTCCCAAGGTCATCAATGTCCTTCCTAAGGTAGAAGAGAAAGCACTGCCCAAGCGTGTGTTATTCAACACCTTGTGGAGACCGGTACGTGACCTGGCACAGGACATCCTTTCATCACAGATGCGGCCCAGCTAGACCTTTGCAGTCACACCTCGCCACAGTGGCACGAAAGGAGCACGCGGTCCTCTCCAAGGGATGTGCTTCCTTGTGCATTGCCATGGACTGGGTCATGGTTTAAGTGTGAAGTGTTCCCGAAGACTCACTGTATTGAGGGCTTGACCCCAATGTAGCTATGCTCAGAGGCAGAGCTCAGAGAAGAGAACGGATTATGAGGATGCTGACCTCATCAGTGAATTAAGTCTGTTGAATGTTCTGAGAGGAGCTGGGGACCAACTGGAGGAATTACGGCACTGGGGCATGGCTTGGAAGATGCTAGCTTTTGTGGGGAATGTGGGAAGGCTAGACTAGAGATTGAACCCCAGGCCTTTTACAATGAGCTAGATCCCCCCTCTCCTTACCCTAGCACTGGGGTCTTTGCACTGAGCTACATTCCCAGCCCTTTTTTGATTTTTGACTTCGAGACAGGGTTTCACTAAGCAGCCCAGGCTGGGGTCAGTCTTGGGATCCTCATGCTGGGATTACAGGCATGTGCCACCATGTCCTATCTGAAAGATATACCTTGTCCCTGGTCCTTTCCTTTCTCCACTTTGCTTCCCAGATGCTGCAAGATAACCAGCTTTCCTCTGCCAGGCCTCTCCACCATGTTTCTGTGTTGGAGTTAGCTGACCATGGACCAAAACCTCTGAAATCGTGAGCCCAAATAACCTCTCCTTTAAATTCAGAGCGTCGGGTATTTTGTCCGGGCAATGGGAAGGTGACTAATACAGATTATGTGTCACATCCTACATGTGAGTACTTGGTAGACCAGACATGAGACAATCCCCCTCCACTGAAATCCGTTATGCACCATTCTCACAGATACAGCTTCGGAAATGCGACTTATCTTCTGGATTCTGAATCTGCTGCTACCCATGTCCTATATCTGGACCATGTACCACAGCCTGTGATTGCGTGTGCAAGGAAGAGACAATACAAAGGAGAAGAAAAACAAGCTCTAGATTGTGTGGGCCAGTTTTCTGCCCTTGAAAATCTCAAGGCTTTCTACAAAGAGGCCAGAGGCCACAATAAAAGCCTCTGTGGAGAAACTGATATCCACTAGGTAGGACCGTGGGCTGGTGTTTCTGTCAACTTTAAGGGAGTACCAAGACGGCCATGACCACATCCTGATGGAAGTCAGGAGACCTGCCAGGCTGTCTGAGGGAGAGAGGGAGGGAAGAGATAAGGCTGGCTGGCTAGAATGCTAGCTAAAGGGTCCAAAGTGAAATTGTTAGCACAACTGAAACAAGATCCCTCAGGCATCTGGTGCCAAGCTAGGCACACTGGCCCTCAAAATGTCCCAAGTCGTAAGAATCCACAGATTTTCCCATTTTCAACCCTACAGCCTTCCTTCACAGGCACAGCCTATCCGCTTCGGAGATCACACTGAACAGCAGCAGCAGGACGTGTAATAAATGGTCACGAGGGATGCTTTTCACCATAACCAGAGCTTGGACATGTTAAGGACAAGTCATGCAGGTGCAACTCACATGCTCCACAGATGATGACAGAGGGGAGGCAAAGCCCAGAGACAATACTGCTCTGCCAGGGGCTGAGGCTCTGGCCCAAAGACAATATGTTTTTTGTTCTTTTCCAGTCTCAAAAAAGAAAGCAAAATCCTCAGCTACTAGCAGCAGTTTGTTTTTTCTGATCATCATCAAATTTCTCACAACATAAAAAGGCACATGGTCCCACAGGTGGGAACAATTCAACTCCTTTCCAGGAAAGAGGAAAGGTCCCAAATTGCTTAGAAGAGGACCTGAAGCCTCGCCACCTGCTGGCCAGCACAGACCAACACATCTTTTGTGTCCGCTGGCTCCAGACCAACCACTGAGAAGATAGGCATATTCCTGTTCAACTCGGGGAAATGGGAGCTGCCCAGCGGGCACAACGTCACTAAAGCCCGGAGAGTGGCAAACAGCCACGACTACCACAGGGGCTCTCTTCCTCATGCCGGTTGGTACCAGCTCCCACTTAAGGATGCATCTGCAAAGAAAAAAAAAAAGCTTCCAGAGACAGGAGAAAGGTGACAGGAACTGAGGGACTAGAAGGGCTACCTCCATGTCTGTCCACTTCCATCAGGCTTTTTCTCGCTGGGTGCTGGCGGGGTGCGGGTGGGGGGACACGATGGCAGCCTCGACATGTTCTGAGCTGCCCAGGAAGCATCCCATCAGAAACAAGATGCTGTAAGCAGGGTTCCATTCCCACAGCCCTGGGGGCTTCACTCGGCTCCGCACCAACTGGATAAAGGTCAACACTTGGCCTTGGGCTGGCCACACCCACACCTGACACCAAAACCCAACTGCCCTCACTTGTATGTTGGGGCAGCCAGTTTTCACCACAGTGTACACACAGGGCAGGTATTCTGTGGAAATTCCTCCCAGCACACACAGGTGCAACTCCCTGAGCAAACATACCAACGGGCTTAGGCCCTGAGACTTTAATGCCAGCTGCACTTAGAAGTGCACATCTGGACTATGGCTGCAGCTCTTTACAGCCTCCTTTTACGAGGCTTTTATTTATTTATTTTTTACTTAAAGGTGAATAATGAAGCCCTCTCTGGAAACAATGGTGTGGCTGGAGGGTCCAGCGACCTTCCCCGAGCTCTGGTTTTGGGATCTGATGAAGCATCCATATGCTGAACGAGTATGACCACCTTGGCCCTGCGGATGACAGGAAATACCGCTGCCTGGTTAGCCTGCCTTGAGACAATTCAACAGTTAAGACAGGAGCTTTGAAGCTGTCGCCATCATCACAAAACTGCTCTTTGTGAAGAGCCAAGGACCAAGAATGTGCCCAAGTCACAGAGCTGAGCAGTGGAAAGCCGGGACTGGCTATCTGGTGTGGCTGACCAGCCCCACGGCAGGCTGCCTGGCCTCACGCAGTATCCAGCTGTGGTGGGAGGCATCACACAGAGCGCAGGACGGTTCAGCCTGTAAGTTACATGCAGCGTGAAGCCACCCTACTGTGCATGTGCTACCTCGAGGTGGAGAAAGAGCAGGCAAGGGCTGGGGTCACTGGGCTACCAGGAAGCTGGAGGAACCCACGGAATATCGACACTGGGAATTCTGGGAATGAGCCTTAGCAAGACATGGATCCTGACATTGACAAGCAGCCTGCTGCATGGGGGAGGGCAGAGCTCAGGCAGAACCAAGGACCTGACCATGGAGAGAGCTGGTCCCTGGCTTCAGTGGAGGTTTTACCCCATGTGGTGGTTAACCTTGACTGTCAACCTGATTGGACTAAGAAACACCTAGGAAATTAGTAAAGCACACTTCTGGGTGTGTCTGTGGCACTTGGGACAGCAAAATGATGGAGGGACTCACCCCGAATTCAGGCGCCATCCAATAAGGTGGGGCCTAGATGGAGCAAAAGCAGAGGAAGGAGGAAGCCCACTAGTGCAGGCGCTCTCTGCTTCCTGGACCCCATGAGGCGAGCAGCTCTCCTCCACCCATACCCTACTGACTTGTCAGAAATCTAAAGCAAAAGAGCTGGTTGGCCATAGACTGCAACCTCTGAAACCATAAGCCCAAATAAATCTTTCCTCCCACGAGTTGTTTTTTTCAGGTATTTCTGTTACAGTGACAAAGCTGATGAACACTGCCCAGCACACAGCACTGCAGGAACCCAAGTGTGACTGCACCATATGGTAATGGGAATTCTGGAGGAATTAAGAGTCCATGATGCTGACTCAGGGGATCATGTTTATAAACAAAACTTGGTTTCCACACACTCCTGTTTTCCATTTAACTTGCTTTTAACAGATGAAAATCAGACAGCACATGCCAAGGCAACCGATCCCTAGACCATGGCCTCAGGGTGCCCGATCAAAGGGACTGCATGGTGTGCTGCTCGTGGGTCCCCAGCAAGAGGCAAGAAACAAGATATTCCAGACTCCTTCAGGTGCTCTGGAGATGCAGTAGATGTCCCCACTTAAGGGTCACAAGAGGGCAGGAAGCTGAAAATCCACTCCCCAAAAGCCCAAAGGGCTCCTCTTGATCTTTCTCACCACTGAACCATCAACATAACTGCCGTGGGCCAGGTTTTCCCCACTAACTTGCTCTCAGCACTGTGGCCCACAGTGCCCCACGGCAGGCAAAGCGTGTTCTCAGAGGCCCTCTATGCGCATGGCCGAAGCCACAGATAATACCTGTTAAAACCCAAGTACTAATCACGCTGCCGACAAGCTGAGAGTCAAGGATTACCTTACTGCCTTCACCTGCTGTCCCCTGACCACAGGGCACAGCAAGTGGTGCCTGTCGCCAGGTCCTTCTGGAACCTTTGGATCTAGTTCCACTTGAGGGCAAGGAGGAGGACAAAGACCTATGGAAAAGGGCAGGAAGAAGGAGGATGTGACTTACCCAAAGGTCCCTCCACTTCCAGCACTCTCCTGTACCTTGTCCAGAGCCCGGAGCTGCCTACTCCTTGATCTCCTCCACTTGCCGGGGTCCCTGACTCTGAAGACCAAAGGTTCCCCGGCTGGTATTTGTGATGGCAGAAAACCCTGGGCCTTTACCAGACCAAGCTCTTAGCCAACTTGGTCAGAATCCTTCCCCAGCTTCTCTGCACCAGCCTTTGATGCTATACCCTCGGCACTCTTCCAAATGACACCCCAAGCCCATGCCCAACAGGCCTGTGCACCTCTCTCCGCTGCCTTTGTCGCACACTGGCCTCACATGCCATTACAATCACCTGGCTCCGACTCAGGGCCAGTCCCAGGCACTGCCCACTGCTCCAAACACCGCCACAGTTGCCTGCTGTCAGGTACATGGCTGTGTGGGCCCAAGGGTGCCAAGGCTCGAGAGTGTGCTAGGAGGTTACAGGACCCTGTGCAGAACTGTATTCATGGCCAAGAGAGTGGAGGCAGCCAGGAAGAAGGCCAGGGAACCCAATGCAAGCTCACACACCCCTCTCACCAGAGGCTTAGAATCCCCAGCCAGGAGCCGCAAAGCCCAGGAATTCAGCAAAGATTTTTACTTATGTCTTGGTACTGAGAATCAAACCCAGGGCCTCATGCATGCTAGGCAAGGGCTCTACTACTGAGCCCTACCCCCCCACACTTTTATTTTATTTTGAGAAAAGGGCTTAGTAAGTTGCTTGGGCTGTTCTTGAACTTGCAATCCTCCTACCTCAGCCTCCTGAGTAGCTGGGATTACAAGTATACACTGTAATGCCCTGCCAAGGGTTTACTTATTTAAGCGCGCACTGAAACTTAAGACTCCAGAAGGAAAGCAGAGATGAAGCACACACCACAGTGTTTGGATACACAGTTCATGCACTGCGAGACGTTCTCATCAGAGAATGATAGGAAGTCTCTTAAAGTCAGGTTCCCGGGTACCAGCCGAGGCTGCCCTGGCCAGAAAGCCTTCTGAAGGACAGCAGTCTCTGGTCCGCTTGGCCAGCTCTTAGCTGCACAAGGCAAAGTGCTGTCGTCCCCCAGAGCAGTGTCCTCAGCTGCCCTCGTCTACAGCCCAGCCCCTCTGTTCCCCACTCCCATGGGGCCTGCTCTGGCCCTTCACAAAACTTCCTGGCTAGGGCGGGTGGTGCTGAAATATTCATTCACTGTTCCCATGTGCGCCTCTTCAGCCCTGTCACCTGGGAGCCGCAGCAGGGAAGAGACGGCCTAACTCCACCACAGCTGCGCCTCAGTGCGCTGCCTATCCTCAAGGCTCATGGGAAATGCGTGCTGATGGCCTAAGTGTTTTCTCTCCAGCCACACAGATGGGAGCCTCATGTGTCCTCGTGCGCTCCAGGGGGTGGGATGAGCAGGAGTCATTAACTCCACTTTCCAGACAGACTCACTTGAGGTCTCGTGGTGGGTGGTGGCCTAGCCACGACCTGACGCACAGCCTTCCCACACGGCCAGCCACATCACTTGGCCCGCTACCTTGCCAAGTCCACCGCACAAGCAGTCCAGTAGCACAGTCACAAACACAGAGGAAGCATCCACACAAGCAACTGCTGCATTACCAGGGTGAGGCCAGCAGCCATGGGTGCGCTGCATGGATGTGAGGCTCGCAGCAGCAGGGGACAACACAGAGCCTTGCTAAGTGCCCCTGGCTCACGGAAGCCACTCTGCACACCCGAATTCATGTCCCTTTCAAAGCCAAGGTCCTCCCTGTTCTGTGTCCTGACCCCAGACTCACTCCTGCCTGCCTCCTCCTTGGAGGCCCCTACCTGGACTCCGGTGACTACTCCCACACTTCTGCAGGGCTTCCTCAGAAAGGAAGCCTCCCTGCTACTTAGTTCCCCACAGGACTGAAACACTCAGTGCTCATGTCCAGGGGAAGGAGCGGGGCCCTCAAGAGCCCAGGGCCTGAGGCTGGGCCATGCGACTTCAGGGACCTGGCACCAAAGGTATCAAACTTCACTCACAGTTGTGACTGTCCTGCCCTTCCTGGGCCACAGTTGCTCAGATGTCATCAGATTACACAGATGGCAAGTGGAAAGCATGAAAAGAGCCACAATCTAACGCAGCCACAGTAAGGTAGGACAGGTAGAAAGCCTGGGGAGGCCCATCTACCAAGTATCCCAGCCACCCTACAGAGGCCCATGGGCTCCTGGGACTGCCACAGGGACACCCATCTTGTTGCACTCTGTAAACTTCTTCCAGACAAGGAGGGTTGATTAGAAAAGCTTTTGAAGATTTATCTCAAGCCCCAAACAAGGAAGAACACAAAATGCCTTCCCACCCTGCTTTTCCACTCGCTAGACTCTGGCCTTCATTAAGTTTTGATTTCAATCAATTGCACACCCACTAAAATTAACTCATAAGGCCAATAAATTGCAACCGCATGTCTGAAGGTATATCTGCTCCAAGCCAAAAGCCAAGGATTGTGGAGCACGGGACAAGATGTCTGGTGCAGATGGGACTAATCATCTTTGGAACAGAGTGGTGCCAGCCCTTTTAGTTGGAACATCTGGTCTCTCTCGGAACCCAGGCTGACAGAGTCCAGGCACAGTCCAACACGAGAGCTGAACGGGGCTTCTCATCTTCTCTGGAAATCCCAAGAGTCAAGGTGCTGAGCTCAAGTTTCCCAGCACGTATGGTGGCTCAACCTACCCTTAAGCAAGCTGGTTCCCTGGCAGCTGCGAGTCCCTGCGTGCATGTGAGGCTCTACTTCTAGAAACCTCCCCAGAAAAATGGTCTCTCAGGTCCAGTGATGAGGTTCTGTGACTAAGGTTCTAGACTGGGACTGGACCGAGAAAAGCAAAGCATTGACTCTTTTGGGAAAGAATGTGGTATGACCCACAAGCCAGTTGCCCATAAATTTGCCATCTCTGCTGCCTTTCCTGATTTTCCCACCTCAGTGTTTCTGGTTCCCATACTGAGCCTGGGCTATCAATCAAACCAGGAAAACCCTCTTGGGCCTGGGAGAGAGGGATGAGAACAGCCAAGGTACTGGTGAGCCAGTAGAAGTGGCAAAATTCAAGATGACTTGGGGTAGGTGATGCCCTCACCCAGCCCCAGCACTCTAGCAAATGGACCTATCCTCTTCCAGGCAATCCCAGCACAGTGGCTCATTTTAATCAACTGAGCTGTTTGGGCAGTGCTATCAATAGCTCTTTGAGTCTCATGTGAAAAGGACCTGTAGATCCCTTTAGGAAGCTTCAGAATGGCAAAGAAAAGAATCGGTACACGTGGGAGGCATGGGTGTGTACGTGGTGGGGGGAGTCAAGTACTGCAGGGAAATCTAGGAGCTGGTGGATTTCAAGAGGAATCCTGTAGGACACACAGCTCAGCCCCTTGGACCTCAACTCACCCTTTGTCTATGGTGGGGGAAAAGCCACACTTCAACTGTTGGCCCTTTCAGTCCATAATTCAGAAATGCTGTGCACAGGCCAGGGGGAGCAGGGTGCCACAACCCCGCAGGAGTTAGAAGCCAGAGGGCCTGCAAGCCAGCCATCTCGGCCCCAGCCCCGTCACTCGGACCATACTGATTCCATGTGGGTGTGATTAACTCCTACTCCCTGCAAAGTCAAAGCCTTTACAGACCCAGGGATCAAAGCCAGGGTCTGAAGACAGAACGCAGCCTTCCCTCAGGTCTTGTGAAGAGGCGTTTTTTCTCTTGTGGCAGGAACCTTCTATGGACACCGAGCGCTCCCTTTGTCTGGCAGGCTGCCTGGCCTGGATCTTGTTTCAGCTTCAGATCTCCTCATACTCACTGCTGTCTCGTTCTACTCATCTTTTAAGTATCTCAAGGACCAAGGAAGAACAAGGTTAAAGGGCTCACAGTTGACAACCAAGGAGGGAACCCAGTGCTTGTAGGCCGGGCCTGCTGTTGGCCAGGGCAAGGCCTCCTGAGTGAGTGTGTGTGTGTGTGTGTGTGTGTGTGTGTGTGTCACACCTCTGGTGAGCAAGCCCGGTGTGGTCTTCCCAGTATACAGAGACGTTTAGGCCACAAAGCAGAAGCTCCCTAAAAGTTCACAGCAGCCAGCATACTCCATGAGGCTGGTGACCTCACAGACGGCTGGAGTCCGGAAGTTTCAGTCATTTGATGGATGGGCAGTCAAGAGGTACCAGCCAAACGCAGTTTTAATGCTGAGATTTAACAGGATCTGAAAACTGAAACACCAGGATTGCCAGAAGTTAAAAGACGGGTCTGCACTGATGTGGACCTGTTCTTCCCTGGGAGCAGCAGCCTCGCTTACCCAGTCCCCCTGTTGTGCCTGTCTTGCTCTGGAGGTGGTGCCTTTCCTTTCTAGCAGGGGTGGGTATGCCGGAGGACTTGAGCATCTCCCGCCAGCACAGGGACACAGGCCATCTTCCTGGCTCCTCACGCAGCAGCCAACAAGCCTGAGGTAGTGTGGGGTGGGATAACTTCTCCCCAGAGGGACTTTGCCTGAGCCTAGTTGCTAATGCCAAAGCAAGACAGGTGGGAGAATGTGTGGCTTCATTCACAGGGTGACCACAAATGAGTTTTCTCATGGGCATGGGTCAATGGTGGGGAGGGACAAGGACAAAGGGCAGGAAGGTATGAACTGGTGCCCTTGATTAGTGTCACTCAAGGAACAGAAGTCCCTAGACAAAGGAGGGCTCTGCTCCAAAACCAGGGGGAAAAGAGCTCAGGTCCTGGCCCCTCGAGCCATAACAAAGATCTTCCAAGGGTACTCTGAGAACAGGAATTTCTGGTAGTGAGCACCATAACAAGATATTTAAAACATGAAAAGGAAAGGGAGCCATGTTTTCATAACTTGTAAGCCCAGAAATGGGGTGGTGCAGCCTGTGTTTCTCTCAGGAGTGGCTCTCAGCACTCTGATAGCACTGGGTGGTGCGACACTCAGGACTCTGATGTCTGCATTGACAGCTTCAAGTGCCACTCCTCTGGAGGCCTGTGTCTGTCACGTGGAGAGAATGTGGCCTTGTTGCACCCACACAAGCAGAGAATGAAAGGCCCCCCTGCCCCTTCGGTGGGTGCCCCACAGCTGTCCTCCTCCTGAGCAGCACCCTGACACGGATGTGCTTGGATGTTATAAACTGGCACAGACCTTGGGGGGCTGGGGTGTGCACTACAATCCCCAACCAGGGTCAAGACCTGACCTGCCACCCCTCTCAATTCCCAAAGTGAATCCACCTTCAGAGAAGAGTGTGGGTAAAGGCAGAGCCCACAGAAATATGGGTCATTGAGACTTGACGGAGGACATTTCTCCACGCAGGGGAAGCCTCTCAGGAGGTAGCAGAAGGGGTAAGGGTCTGAGTCGTGGCTACTGTTGTCCTATAGCTGTGTTAACCACCTGGAGCACTTCTCAGCCTTGGGCCCAGCATCTCTTAAATGGGTAACCTCCATGTATCCAACAGTTACTGTGAGGACTGAGTGAAGAGTTTTTAATGATAATGGGTTCACCAAACCCCTCAGGACACATGGGCCAAGTGTTCTTATAGATAGGACCTTGGGACAAGACCAGAAGACAGAAAAAGGGAGACAGGAGAGGTCAGAGGTGAAACTGGCCCCTGCCAGGTCTGGGCCTACATGGCAGCACTAGGTAATGTGTCCAGATCATTTCACTGAGGAAATAACAACCCAAAGACTTACATCTATAAAAAATGAAAACCATCCTCCCTAGTGAATCTAAACACATAAGCCAATAAAAAGAAGAAGAAAAAAACCCCACACCCAATGCAACTTCTGAGAGGAACAAGGAGCAAGGCTGGGCAGCCCGCTGGCCAGGAAAAAGAAGACACAAAAACCAACTATAAATAAACCATGTAAGAGCAGTGAGCCATCTAGTCAGCACAACAGGGGAAGGGGTTCTCCTACAAAGGGCAAGGTTCAGGATGAAGGACCTTTTTTTTTTGATACAGAGATCAAATTTAGGACCTTGCACTTGCAAGGTAGGTTCAGTGTCACTGAGCTAAACCTCTGGCCCGTTAAGCACTGGAACCTATTCTAACTGTGAAACCAACAATTTGTGGAAGTTTCAGGCAAATGTGGATTCAGATTCAACTCTCTGCTTCCATTCCCTGCAACCCTCATGAGTGAGTCATTTAATATCCTGGAACCTCAGTTTCTTCTGTAACAAAGGGGATGAAACAATGTTCCCCAAAAGTTCTTTTAACGATTAAATTACTGCACATAAACTACTGGCATATGAGAAGGTACTAAAGCAAAACTGTATTACACTGTGACACACATGGGGCTACTGAAACGTTTGGGGCCACTTATTCATGGCTCCCTTAGAACTGTGTCTGTGTATCTCATTCATCAGTGCAGTGCTGTGGTGCTCGGTCTGCGTCAGACTGAGAAGCGCCCCCTTGCCTCACAAACTTCCAAAAGCCACTTCCAGTACACGTGTTAGAGCAAGCACTGCTGCTCAGACTAACCCAACAGCCTGCCTGGTGGGTCCTGCACCTCTTTTCTGACAACAGATTCAGATGTTCAGATGCTTAGTTTCTCTGATTTTCATTTCTTGCCTATATCCCACACCAGACAGGGCAACAACTACAGACTGAGAGCCAGATCCCACTTACGTAAATCAAGGCTCAAAAGGTGATTTTTGCATTTAAAAAAAAAGTTCTATCTATATCTATATCTAGATATAGATATAGTAATAGCCTTCCATGAACTGCAAGGCCTCAAAAGTCTATTATTTGGCTCCTTTTAGCAAAAAGTATGCAGGTCCCTGGTTCCAGATGATGGAATTTGTACTAAACTAGGATTGCACATTTTATAGCTTTGCTACACACCCACACCTACTACTTTTTTAGGGGGTGGTATTTGAGATTGAACCTATATGCTAGTGCCCCCACAGTCCCAGGTCTTTTCACTTTTATTTTTAGACAAAGTCTTGCTGAGATGGCCTCAAATTTGTGATCCTCCTGCCCCAGCCTCCTAAATAGCTGGGATTACAGGTGGGCACCACAATACCCAGCTCACTGCATTTTCATTGTAGAATTTAATTTAAAATCTCTCATCTTTGATAAAGGAGCCAACCATCCTCACTGGAGGAAAGATAGCCTCTTTAATAAATGGTGCTGGAAAAAACTGGACTTCAACTTGCCAAAGATTAAAACTAGACCCATATCCTTCACCATGCACTAAACTAAATCCAAGTGGATTAAATATCTAAATGTTGGTTTTTTCCTCCTTTGTTCAGAGGCAGCCCAGCAGATCCTCCCCATAATAAAGGCTTGTTATGGTTCTGGTTTAAAAAAAAAATCTAAATATTAAAACAAAAACACTAAACTTGCTGGAAAATAAATTAGGTAGAACTGTTGAAGATACTGGCATAGGAAAAGACTTTATCAACAAATTCTCAGTAGCATGGGAACTAGCATAAAGAATCAATAACTGGGATCTCATCTTTTTAAAAAGCTTTTGCACTGCAAGGGAAACCACCATCAGAGCTACGAGATAACCTACAGTGTCGGGAAAAATTTTTACCAGCTGCTCCTCAGACAAAAGACTATTATCTAGAATACATAAAGAGCTCCAAAAAATCAGACCCCCCAAATTAAAAAACCCAATTAAAAAACGGGCATCTGAAATGAACAGACATTTCTCAAAGAAGTAAAAGCAGCAAATAAACATGAAAAAATGTTCAACATCACTGGTCATTCGAGAGACGCAGATGAAAACAACACTTAGATTCCACCTCACCCCAGAAAGAATGGCTGCTATCAAGAAATCAACCAATAAACAATGCTGGTGGGGTTGTGGGGAGAAAGGGACCCTTCTTCATTGTTGGTGGGAGTGCAGACTGGTACAACCACTGTGGAAATCAATATGGAGATACCTCAGAGAACTAGGATTAGAGGTTCCATTTGACCCAGCCATCCCTCTGCTGGGTATCTTCCAAAAAGAAGTAAAAGAATCATATCACAGAGATATATGTGCACCTGTGTTTATAGTGGCACAGTTTGCAATAGCTAAAACTTGGAAACAGCCCAACGCCCATCAACTGGAGACTGGATAAAGATGTGATTTTTAAAAATAAAATGTAGTACTACTCAATGAGAAACTACAGACATTTATAGTTAAGTGGATGCACATTGAGGACATATTCAAGTGAAATTAGTAAGACACATGTGTAAATATCAAAGTTTCTCTAGTGTAAAAAACTGAAAGTGTAAGTAAGGATCAAAATGCATAGTTGATATTGTGTAATAAGAAGAAAAGGTGTAAAGGAGTAGGGGAAGTACAAGGGGTAAGGGAAAGGTAAGAAGGGAAAAGAATAAAATATGAGAAAGGGAAAAACATGGAAACAAATCTTTGTAAATAGGGAAGGGTGGAGGGGGTGGAGGGAG
>NW_022900935.1:3666202-3675002 GCF_012274545.1 Fukomys damarensis
TGTAAATAGGGAAGTGTGGAGGGGGTGGAGGGAGGGCAGGGTACAGGGAAAAATAAGAACCAAGATACGTCATGTAAAGGTACCAGATCTCAGTGACGGATGTAACTGTACCGTACACCTAAAATACCTTAAATAAGTTTATACTAATAAACTTAATGGGGCGGGGGGACTCTGCTGATTAAAAACAAAAACAAAAAACACCACTGCAGGAGACAGTCTTGGAGCTCTCCCTCGTAAGAGCAATTGACTGATCCTTGTGGTAGTATGGCCATGGCAGGATTAGAAGGGGGCAGAAAGAATCTAAATAGTATGGCAAAAATGCCTTTTTTGTTGTTGCTGCTGGTACTGGAGACTGAAAACACGATCTGTGCACTAAGCTACACTTCCAGCCTTTTATTTTAAGACAGGCTCTCACTAAGTAAGTTGCCCAGGCTGGGCTTAAACTTGCAGTCCTCCCGCCTTAGCCTTCCAGAGTGCTGGGATTAAACTTTCTTAAAGAAGAGGCCAAAGCCCAATCGAATATTCACAAGATGTTAGTTGAGAGATGGCTGCACAGTCCTTCCGATGAGACCTTGACCCATCCTGTCCTGGCCCCGGCGGAACTGCAGAGCTCCCAGTCAGAGCTGAGGGTGTGGGGTGGGAAAGTGCAGAGGTTACCGGAGACAGAGCCGATGTTAAGCCCTGCCTCTGCCAAACACCTTATCTTCCTGAGCCTTCCTTTCCCAAAATTGATCCCCGTTATTTTGGATGAACCAGGCAACAGATGCAGGAGAGACTGGCTGAGTCACAGTGACATCCAATCTGTCCCATCAAAGCCACGAGAGCCAGAAGACAAAGGGAGCAGGGGACTCACAGGTCTCGGTACTGGTCAAAGGCATTGTTGGCTTCCACCTCCAGCTTTCTCAGCCGAGCAGACGGCATGGCCCCGTCTTCCAAAGGGGGGTCATACTTGTTACTCCACGGTGACCTGGGGGGAAGGAAGGAAGGAGAGGTCACATGAGTCACTCCAGGGAGATGTGGCTTCAAGCAGTCAGCCTGAGCCCAGCTGCCTGAAAGTTTAAAGGCAAAGTTACTGCCCGCAGCCCAGATGTTACAGGCCCTGGAAACCAAGAGGGCTTTCTGGAGTTTTTCAGAGCAAGGGCTCAGAAGAAGGAAGACCAGGGATGCACCCAGTGGCCTCTCTCACCAGCTGTGTGACACGAAGCTAACAGGAGGGCTGCTATGAGCAGCCAAGAGAAACGATGCCTAGTGCCAGGGCCACAGCTTGGCACACAGCAAGTGTTCACTAAACTTCCCTTCCCACTTTCTTAGCTACCCTGTGTCCACCGCTGTAGCAATCAGCGGATGTCCCTCTCTCCTCCTGAGTTACTGGCAGTTCCAGGTAACTGTTCCCAAGACCTTCTCACACAGGAAGGTCTAAGAGGAGAGTTATTACAGAAGCAGGCAAGAGACCCAGGTCCAGGCACAACTGCTTTGACATACGAACAACTTGGGTTATGACTGGCAATTTAGTTTTAACTTACAAAGTCTTGAGTTACAACCCAAATGTCAGCCATTGGTGGTCCCACACGGTCTCAGACACAGATTTAACCCCTTACAGAGTTCCGGAAAGAGCCTTAGAACATCCTTTCCTGTGTGGGGTTCACTGAGAAATCCCGGGCCGATGCCTCTCTAAGGACACTGAGATCTGCCTGGATACAGACAGAAGTGCACCCCCAGTTGCCCCAAGAGCAGCATTAGCTCCTGGTCTCCCTGCACACACGCATGCTCGCACGCGCACACACACACACCCTACAAGCTGGCGTGGAGAGCATGTCGGGGTAGGGGCAGGCGTGCTGCTTCTCATCCCTGAACCTACCTTGTTCACCTTGGATGAACGGTCTGAGAGGATGGAAATGCTCTGCACCTGCCCTGGCCAGCAAGGCAGCCATGAGCAACCTGTGGCTTCAGAACGCTTGAGATGCAGCTGGTGTGCCCATGGGGCTATAGTTTAATCTTATTTAATTTGAATGAACTTAAATCTAGATAGCCAATTCTAGAACTTCAGCTCAGAAAGGGATGTGGCTTTTCTGCCTTGCTCTCCACTGGTTTCTTAGCCCCGGAACAGTGCCTGACACTCCAGAGTTTGTTCATTGAAAAATAAACTGCTAAAAGAATAAATTCTTGTACTTCCCCTAGAAAGGCAGAAGTGACCACTCCCTCTTCCCTGCCCCTCCCAAACATCCAGATGTGATTCTCACACTTCCCTTGCTCTGCCCAAGCCTGAAAGTCTTTGGGAAGAGGGCCTGTGCTGGCTGCTGTGTAAGGACACTGGGACCATAGGCAAGGGAGGGAGAGACACATGGCAAGTTCTGCAGGTGGTCGGTCCTCCAGGCCACAGAGATGAAGCAACTTTCTGTTCTTTCTGCTCAGGGAGATCCAAGCTCAAAGAAACAAAACTGATCTGGCTATAGCAGCTTGCACCTGTCCTCCTAATTACCCAGGATGCTGAAGATCACCTGAGCCTAGGAGTGATAGCCCAGTGGGGCAACATGGCAAGACACTGTCTACAAAACAAATAAACAAACAAACCTCAAGGACTTGCACTGGATTTCAAAGACAAGAAAGCTGCTGACGGAATGCCACTGCCACTGCCATGACCATTTACTTATGGAGGAGATGTGGTCTCTACTGGTGGTGGTGTGTGAACTTAACTTCTGCCTCCCCACATGTTGCCTCGTGACTCCCCCTCAGCACACCCACGAGCCAGACACTTCCACTCCCCTGCCCCCCAACTGGCTCTCATTTAAGGCAACCTGAGGAGACACAAGAGCCCATCCTCTTGCAGGCTGGGGGCTGGAACTTTCAAGCAGCCTGTAACTCACGTTGCTCCTGGCTCACAGACGACAGCATTTCAAGCCGTTAGGCCTGGAGCCGGGGTAATTGTAGCTGGGGGAAAAAATCATAACATTACGCAGAATATTCTTAGTGGAAGGGGCATTCAGAACACATTTAAGAGCTTAAATGGAGGCCATCTGAGAAAAGACAGATGGACAGGAACGCTTAGATTTCAAAAGTCAGGCCTTTCCTTTTCCCCTGAGAAAGCTTTTTGTTTCAGCTAACAGGTTTCAAACAGCGCTGCTGGCAGCGATCACACCATAAGGATCTGATTTAAGTAAACGATCAAACATAGGACAGAAATGTGTGCGGAAAGTCAGAAGACCTTGAAGTTTCCTATCGAGGAGAGAGAAGAAAAACTCGGGTCTGTCTTAACA
Organism: Fukomys damarensis; assembly: GCF_012274545.1. Classification (NCBI taxonomy): domain Eukaryota; kingdom Metazoa; phylum Chordata; class Mammalia; order Rodentia; family Bathyergidae; genus Fukomys; species Fukomys damarensis. The sequence goes on from NW_022900935.1 coordinate 3,669,457, forward strand.
CAAGTGCTCTCAGATCCCCAGAGCCCTTTCGGACCACTGGAGAGCAGCCAGGTCTACAGGGCACCCTGGAAGGCCGCAGGTCAGGGGAGCACAGCCTGGGCATGGACCCGATCCCTTCTTTCCACTGGCTCTCCTCGAAAGGATGCCTTAGAAAGCTGCCTTACCTGAAGTTTTCTAGTGAAAAAAAAGAACAAAAATGCTGATACCACCTCTCCCAAGAAGCCTTCTCTGAGCCTGAGCCACAGGTCTGCCAAGGGCGCTTCCTGTGGCCATGTGTGACCCCGGGCTGTCAGACCACTTAGCACCTTCACCGGCCTTTTCTCTCCAAGAGCTGTCCTGCCCACTTCCCACGAGGCTCACAGGAGGACAAAGCCTGGACACCATGCTGTGAATGCTGCCTGACTTCAGGGCTACACCACCAGCTCTCTGTGATTAATCTCCAGCCCGGCCCTCTCTGAGGGAGGCCTAGATTGTGGGTGCATACCCACATGGCACCCCCTTAGGGATAACAGGCATCTCAAGCTTAACACATCCCAAAGCAGGTCCTTCCTGAGTCTTCCTCCCTGCTGCCAGCACTGACCCACCTTCCAGCTGCCAGGCCTTCACCGTCTCGCCCACACTGTGCCCATCTGCACTGCAACCCGCATCCTACTCAATCACACCTCTGCTCCCCATCTCTACTGCAGCCCTGCCTAGATTACGCCATCCGTGTTCTCTATCCAACGTCAGCGTGAAGTCGGGAGGGAAAATGATCATAAAACACTGGTCTAGTCTCTTATAGAAAGTTAGCGTAAACTAAGCCATTCAAATATACAAGTTCTGTGCTATTGAGCACGACACGTATTGCTTCTTTTACTCTTCCCACAAGCATCGGCCTGGCCTTCAAGGGCCTGTGTGCCCTCCCTGCCATGCCTCTGATCTCCTCTCCCACCCTCATGCCTTCTCCGCTCTGGCCTTCATGGCTCAGGGCCAGAAAGCTTATCTCCACCCGGGACCTTGACACACAGAAAGCTCTTCTCTCAGACCTGTGTCCCTGAAGGTTTCATCCTGACGTACACTTAGCGGGAGAGCCTGCCTGTGTGCCCACCCTGTCTCTGCCTGTATCCTGTGTTTTCTCTAGCAATCCTTTCACAACCTGTATTACTTATGCATGTGCTTACTGTCTGTGTGGCTTCCTCACAGGGCTGCAGGCGCCTTAAAAGAGAGCCTCAGAACAGTGCCCAGTGTGCCAAGCATGCTTACACAAAGATGCTACAGACCAGAGATAACAACTGACCGTCAAAGTCCCAGTGCTAGTCTGGAGCCCACACTGGCTTCAAGTAATTCCTTCCTCCTGCTTCTGCTGTCCAGACACCCAGTGCCCTGTCCAGTGAGACCATCAGGCTGCAGCTTCAGGCCTGAGCCCAGGTGATGTGTCCCCTATGACACCTAAATCACACTGAAACTCCTCCATTCTCCAAGGCAGTGAGTCCATCACGGAAAGAATCCCACTCTTGGGAATAATCTCCTCCCACCTTTAAAAACCTGCCTCAGATATTACTTCCTTCAGGAGGTCCTCGTCTATTCAACCCCACACCCTGGACAGGCTCTGCACTGGCTGCACAGATCACGTGACCATTAGGTGATGACATGTATCTCCCACGCAAGGACCAATGTCAGGCTGTTTACAGCCCTCACCACGGTGATGGACAGAGAGGGGAGAGGTACACATCTGATGGAGCCGATCAGGCATCCCTTAACCACAGACACCCCATCCTCGGGACCTCCATCACCTGTAACCCTGGATGCTGCCCCTTGCAGGACTAGTGCGATTACAACACAGCAGCTGTTTTGGTGATCTTCCTCTCACATAGGCGGTAAGATGCATGAGGGTTCTACCTCCAAAGCTTACGACAGGTGCTCCACAAACACCTGCTGGTGGATGGGATGAACAGCTGGAGGGAGGAGGGGAAGAGGTGGAAGAGGGAAAGAAGAGGACAGAAGGACAAATGGGAAACAGGTGGGTGGGCTGCTGGCCTGTCACAGTCCAGAGGTCCGTGTGCTGCTGAAAGGGCAGAATGGCCGATACCATGGCCCTTCTGGTATGAGCTCACCTGTAAGAGTCCCCATCTCTGTTGTAGTCACACAAAAGGTAATCCTTGCCCACCATTTTGTCTCTGGCAATTTTCAGTGGCTGGTCAACAGAAGACAGGAGATCTTCACACAAACTGGGGACCTGGCAGAAAGAAAAGGAGCAGGTAGAAACAGTGTTTAAAATAGCTCCCTGAATTGAGGTCCACGAATGATTACTGTAGCCATCTTGTGGTCAGTATATTAACATCTGGCCCTTGGTGTCCTGCCAAAATTACAGGCCTGTTCTTTTCTTTTCCACATGTGCCTGACACCAACTGTGTCCCTCTATGAAGAAACCTGTTCTTGAATTACAGTGGAGCGTGATTTCCAATATACTCTCCATTCCAAAACCTATGTGCAGCTCTAATTACCTGATCGCCAGGGTGGTCTAGCAAATAGAAGTATGTATGTGCTCGCTATTGGTCTCTGGGGTGTGGGCAAAGGACAAGTTGAAGCCCTGAAGAAGGTAAACATTTCAAATACACAGGAATCCAAAGAACTCAGAGAATAACCCATCCGTGCTGGGAACTCCCACAGGCTCCCATGCTGGGTGGAGTTTCCAACACTTTCCAGGCCCCTGGCCAAGCATGACTAGGTTGGCTCGTACCATCAGTACTATCTTCCGTGGAGATAGCTTCGTATCGCTTTTCCCCAGCACAGCCCAGCCTGGGCAGCCTCCCTGAGGAAGACAGGCAGGACTGGACCCCAGGGCAAATGCCGCTGATTGTGACCAGGTCCCTGCTGCTGAGCAGCCCGCTGGGTGCCTCCCTCCAACTCAAACACGACTTTCCACCAAAAACTTCCAGGAAGGGATGGCAGTACTGTCAGAAACGGATTCCTCAGGTCGGAGTCACTTCCCTTCTGTATTCCATGTGCTGACTTGTTTCGTGGTCTGGGTTCTAGGGGGCCCCACCACATCTTTTACCAGGCAGGTGGCGGCCAACTGCACCAATAACCCTTCCCAGGAGAGACATGAAACTGTAAGGCAAAGACAACCGCCAGAGGGGCCGCGTTCCTCCGAAGTCCCTGACCAGCGCCTGAAGACAGGAACAGACAGCACGCCTCCAGACTGTGAGCCAGGCATCTCGAGCACCCAGCCCCTCCCTCACCCCCATGCTTTAGTACTCAGCTTAGAAGGCACCACGAAGCACGGTTGGGAGGAGGAAGCCCTGTTTGCAGCAACACAGAAACTTTGGCCTTGGTGAGGCGGCCTGTCTCTTGCACACAGAGCAGCCTCCAAGGAGATGCACACACCATTAAGCCCAGGCAGGACCTTCTCCACATGTATTGGCCCTCTCCTCAGCAAACAAATAAACAGGGGCTGATTTTCAAAGTGACCCACTACCGCTCCCAAGAGCCTGCCGTGGATCATGCGCTGGGCTAGGGGCTCTGTAGACAGCACGCTGTTAACCTGAAAGTCCACAGGCCTGCTGTAAAGTAGGTATGGATTGTGCCCATTTTACAGATTAGATGGTTGGGGCCAGAATCATTAAGTTGCCCAAAGGCCATATGAACAGTGGGGACAGAGATCAAAGCTAGGATGGGCTAAAAGCCTCCAAAGCCCCAGGTCTTCTCCACTCTTAACTGTATCTGACTTCTAAAGGGAAATAGCGAAGAGTCCCTCCTGCCCCACTGCTGCTCAGTCACGGTCACAGAGCCCTTCATCAGGGGAGTCCTGCCTGAGGAAAGGAGAGTCTAACAGCCTCCACCTAGGCAGCTGGGTCAGGGTGGTTCAACTGTGATGTCACGGACCCAGAGAAATGACCCTGAGCACCTCTGCGCCCGCCTATCTCTGAGGAACTCCACTTATGTCGTCCTTTCTACCCGAGTGAGCCCCTTCAACCAGACTTCCTGATTCCACTATCTGAGAGCTTCTAGTTTTGGGCAAGTCAAGTACTTACTTTTCTACTAAGACCTGGCTTCCTCACCTGCCAAGGGGCCTAATAAAAATCCAGAGGTTAATGTGAGGTTCAAATGAGAGAATGCATTCCACCTTCAGAAGTGTGGCCCACGCAGGCTTGGTCATCTCCTGGTCTCCCGTTCTGGATCTGACTCTTTCTGTTACTCTCAGATGGCAACTATTAGACCTCCTCACACTTCAATTCACCAGCTGCTTCAGGCACTGGATACAAATGGACCTAGTTCTGTCCAAGGCCAGCCAAGCTGGCAAGAAAATGGGATCTGATAAGTAAGACTCCAAATTTACTCTTACCCAAGAGGTTAATCCATGGATAAAGAATGTTTCCATCATTTCTCCCTAGTATTTATATAAAAACTATTTGTTCACTGACCGGTTATGGGAGAAAGGAAGGTGAGAGGCAGAGAGGAAGAAAGGACCTTGTGCCACATAAAACCTCCCAAACCCCAACTGGCTTGATTGGGGTGTGTGGGGGGTGTTACTGGGGATTGAACATAGGGTCTTCGCACAGAGCTGCATTCCCCAGCCCTATTTGTTTTTGAGACAGAGTCTTACTAAGTCACTAAGTGGCTCAAGCTGGGCTCCTCCTGCCTCGGTCTCCCAGAGTGATGGGGTTACAGGCGTGCACCGCTATGTCTAGCTCGGCTTTATCTTTATATTAACAAATCAATGTACAACAAGAATCTTTACTAAAAGAGTCTGTTGTCAAGAACCAAATTCTGATGGACACCAATGACCAATTCCAGTTGGGCCTCCAACTCGGCATTCTCAAATACAAACCCTGATGTGGTGGGAAAGCACCAGAGAGATCTGGAGCTGTCATCGAAGCAGTGCGCGCGCGCGCGCGTGTGTGTCAGCTTAGCTGTGGCTTTTAAAACACACAGTTGGAGAAGCCACAGTTGGTAGAAGGACTGAGAACTGCAGACCTAGGCCCTGGCTTCTGCTCTGCTTATGAACATGGAAGCACAGCAGGTGAAGCACAGCAGAGATAAACCACCCTTAAAGATCTGAGCCTGGACTTTTGAAAGCCTCAGCCAGCCTGGCCAGTCTCTGCAAAGCATACGTTTAAAGTGAATCCCCCAGATTGTAGTAGCGTGCAGAGAAAGGCCAGGGAGCTCATGAACTGCGTGAGATCTGGCCCTCTATGAAAAGCATCTGGGATGGTATATGGCCTACTGGTTCTCCATCTACAAGGTATAACTTTGGATTTAAACATAAACTCTGCCACCAGCCTAGTTTCTTTCTTTCTTTTTTGTTTGTTTGTTTGTTTTTGGTACTGGGGATCACCGAATTCAGGACCTTGCACTCAAGGCAGGCAGCAGAACCACTGAGCTAAATCCCTGGCTCAGCCTTATTTCTTTTGATCAAAGATAATGTGCTGGGCTGGGCATGGTGGCACACGCCTGTAATCCCAGCACTCCAGAGGCTGAGGCAGGAGGATCGCTGTGAGTTCAAGACCAGCCTGGGCTACATAGTGAGTTCCAGGTCAGTCTCAACTATGTAATGAGACCCTGTC
>NW_022900935.1:3675251-3677213 GCF_012274545.1 Fukomys damarensis
AAAAAAAAAAAAAAAAAAAAAAAAAGATAATCTGCTGTGGAATAACGATGCTATCGTCATGGGGATTAAGTGTGGACTATGTTGCATGCCCACAGATGTGTGCCAGGCTGGCAACGCAAAGGCGCACCAGCCACCTGTCTTACACCCTTGCCATCCCCTATTTGTGCCTACTCCATGCCCTTGCAACGCAGTCTGTGCATACACCTTTCACTTGAAAAGTCTCCCCATGCAGGAACTATGCATAAACTACAGGACGGTCCGTGAAACTTGCATTTCAGATACACAACGAAGAATGTTTTAGTCTGACTGTCATGTGTTACACAGGATGTGCATTTTTTTTTTTTTGCTAAATCTGGCAACCTATCCCCATTCCCCACCTAAACCCCACGCCCACCCTTCAGAAGCAGCCCAGACTCCGACTTCTCACTGGGATTCCCCCAGTAACAGTGATGTCACTGAATCCCCAATCGGGCGGCTGTTCCAATACTGCTTTTGGCTATCACTCTTCCCCTTCATTGGTATTTCTCATTTTTCATACTGTGTTGACCCTATCCCTTACATTGGCACAATGACCCATCCACTACCTAAGGTGCTGTTCGTGTGGGAATTCCACGGGAGGGAGTGTTAATCACATGGTGTGAAATCACAGGAGAAAACCAGAAAAATGAATTTATCTCTGCAATCTAGTCAACTACTTAACCATTCTTTGTGCTCCAATCCCAGCCCTGCCCTCATGCTTGGAACAGTGGGGAAAAAAATCAAGCAAGCTCCACAGATCATGAGTTTGCACAGAGAAAGAGCAGAGAAGACAGGTCCAAACAAAGCCAGAGCTCATTCTGGGGTGTAAGGGGTGCTGGCTCTGCTGCCTGTGAGGCAGGGAGGCCCCGGGTGGGGAGTGGTGCCAACACCAAAGACCAGTGGTTTGTCTCCAAGGTGCCCATCTGGGCTGCTTCCCGGCCTTTGTAAGGAATGTTGAGATAACACTGAGGTGTCAGGCAGTCCAGGTTGCTGGGGGGTTAGACTTGGCTCCCACTGACCTGGAATAATAAACAACACTCTGCCGGCCAGGACCGTGCCTGCCTTCTTCCTGGAGGGGAGATTCAGGGTTCTGCCACACAGAAGCATGGCAACATCACAGAGACCAGGAACCGTTATGGCCCGCCCAGCCCTGCACCTCCTCCTGGCTCACTGGTACCCAGGGGCCACTGGAAAGATACAGAGGGGCAATAAGGCGAATTGAGCCTGGAGGAAGGGAAACTTTAAAAATCCCACCAAAACACAGATGTTAAGGGTGATGACACTGGGACGCTACTGGCACGATCTCAGACGACACCTTCATAATGAGGACAGGACTAGGGATGCAGCTCAGCTGTGGAGGGCCTGCCTGGCATGGCCAGTGCTGAGATTTATACTTGGATGTCTCCTCAAAGCCTCACAGGCTCGCAGGCAGGGCTTCTGAAAGATGACTGGATTATGGGGCTTACAGTGAACTTGGTGCAGGAGGTGGGGCGTGGGGCCCGGCCTGGAAGGACTTACTCCCCCGCAGCCTTCCCTTCACTCTCTCTGCTCCTGGATGCCGGGTCAGCAGCGATCCTCCACTCAGGCCCTTCCACCACACCACTCCACTTTAGGGCCGGCCAACTTGGGCTGAAACCTCTACACACTGAGCCAAAATAAACTTTTCTTCCTTTAAACTGTGGCTGTTGGCTATTGGGTCTTAGCAACAAGAAGGGACTGAGACAAATCTCCGGCATAGGGGAAATTTTTTTTAAAAAAAAGACAATCACATTTTTCTAAGTGTGGTGGCACATGCCTATAATCCTCAGGAAGCTAGGCCTGAAGATCACCTCAAGTTAGATGCCAACTTAGGCTACACAGTGAGTTCAAGGCCACCTTGAACTACATAGTGAGACCAAGTCTCAAAAAACCAAACCAAACCAAAAAAAAAAAAAAAAAAAATTG
>NW_022900935.1:3677267-3698240 GCF_012274545.1 Fukomys damarensis
AAAAAAAAAAAAAAAAAAATTGCACTTTGCCAGATGCAGTGGCTAAACAGGGGACAGCCGGAACCTATGGGTTTGAGACCAGGATGGGCAACATCCAAGACTCCATCTCCAATAATAACAGCAAAGACAAAGATGCCAGGTCATTTGCTACCAAGTCTGCCTGCACTGCCTCTTTCACTCCTCAGGAAAGCTCTACCTGCAGGTCCCCATTTGGGGGGGGTATAAAAGCCCTTTTATAAAGCCATTTTAAAACAAAACAAAAAAGTTTACAAAAGAAAAAAGATACAGAAAAAGAATAACTTGCTTTGTAATCCCCATTTTTAAAAAGGAAGAAACAGGGCTTCAAAGGAATGCGCTGCTTGGACTCACATAGCTACTAGCCAAAGTCTAAAGGAGGACACGAGAGATACAGTATATCTGAGGTAAAAAAAAAAGTCAAATCCTTGCTTTTGCCTAAACTGAATTCCTGTCTACAATCTAACCCAACAGCTGATCACATGAAGGGAGATACAAATCAGAAGTTTCCGGCACAAGTACGGTTTGTGTTTGTGCTGCCATATGGTTCCAGTTTGCTTCTTCCTCTTCTCCATTAGTTATTAATGTTGAAAAAAATGGTTTAACCAGGAAAAGAAATCTGAGATGAACCCCTCACAAAAACCCAAGAGCCAGACCCGTTCAAGTGCATGGATAATCTAATCCACAGCGCCCTTGTCTCTTAAGAAATGCACCCTTGGACGTTGGTTTAAAAAGGCCAAATGAACACATTCCATCTTTTGATCTGCCTCTTGGATGAGAGCCTGCCACCAGAGAGATAAGAATCGAAAACAGATCCTGCTCACTCAGGCACACGCTCAGATGAGTAACGTTGGTGAAGTCACCGCTTCCAAGAGTCCCGCCTGGCCCCACTCTTGCCATTGAACAACTCTCTGCAGCGAGCCAGAGCACCTGGCAGCCAGCAGAGGGCTCTGTTTATAATCTGTTCCCTCTATTTTGTACAAGGCCCCAAACTTACCCTTTTGTAAAATAAAAAAAAGTAAACACAGCGTTCCTAGCAGCGCATATGCCAATGTTGGAAACATAACAGAGTGTGAAATCAAACACAGGTTTAATCCTGGTCTGCTCTTCTGACCAATGGTGCCCCTTCTAAATCCAGGCACCAGGGTCATAATACCTGCACCAAAGAGAAATTCATTCCATTCACGAAATACTGAGAGCATGCAGCAGGAACTATGCAAGTGGCCAAGATTCTGTCACAAAGGGGAACCATGCAGCCACTGTGATTGCCACGGTTCAGCCACAGAAAGGAATCAGACAGAGGGAATCCCATGCCTAGAAGTCCTAGTGAGGCAAGGAGTGAAACAAACTGAAGACCAAGGACCACGGAGGGGAAAAATCAGTGGTCCAGGAGGTGGCATGGGATGAGTGGCACTGCTGGGGAGCAAAGGAGCCCCCCAAGTGGAGGGGGAAACTAGCACAAGGCCTCTGAGCTAAGCGTGAGAACAGAGGCAGACCTGTGGGCTGCTCCACGTATGAGGGAACCCCTAGCTTGCTGCCTTTAAAAGTTGTAATTTATTCTTTTTTTTTTCCCCAGCTTTAATTGAGTTTATTGGTACATTTTAGGGATACAGTACAGTTACATTCATCGTTGGGATCTTGTACCTCTACATGACAAATCTTGATTCTCATTTTTTTCCCCTTACCTCTGCCCTCCCTTCACCCCCTCCTCCCCTCCCCATCTACAAACACTTTATTTTCATCTTTTCATTCTCTCACATTTTTTTCTTTTCCCTTTTTACTCTTCCCCTGTAATTTATTCTTAATAGGCAACACATTCACATTTTTAGCTGGTTAACTAAAAAAGGAACATGAACACAGGCAGAGAAGAGCAGCCACCAGACCCTACAGCACCCGCCCAATGTCAGAGCAGAGGGAGCCCAGTACAGCTTGTGTGTCCATACTGGTCCCGAGGGCTTACGCCAGCACCGAACAGGAAGGGTGCTGTCCCCGGATCCTTCAGACCTAGCTTCTCTTCTCCTTAAGCAATCACCTGCCTCTCAGTACTGTATCCATTTTCAAAACTTTTACATTTTTATTAGTATAAGTTTGCAGTAATACTGATTATATTCATAATGGGGAGCTGGTATAGCACTGTACTTTTTAAACATAAGTACAAGCTGGACTCCTTATTTGAAGACTGTAACCTGAAGATGTACCATTATTAGAACACTGCTGAGTGTACACACGGACCTTAAGAAGCAACCTCCCCACCTGGGAAGCATGGCCACAAGAGTGAGTCAGGCAGGGTGGTCTGGTTCCCGCAGGCACAGCTACAGGTCAGGCTCCCGGTGAGTGAGGGCCCAGGTGCAGACAAAGCTGGCCAGTGTGGGGAAATCATTTTTGGGCAACAAATGTCTTCTTCTACTTAGAAATGAGTTTTACACATACCATTAACAGCAAAGAGCATTCTCAAGAAACACCAAGTCCCCTCTCCTGGTTTCTTTTCTTCTGCAGGTGCCCCAAACCATCCCTGAGATAAATTAATAAACAAAGGCAAAAACTCCAGGGCTTAGTTTCAGTCATTTATACTCAAGACTCAAAAGCCTCATCTTAGCTGAGAGTAAGAGGTCAGAACAGCTTTCTAAAGGAAGGGTCAAGAAGGGGCAGAACAAAGAGAACACAATTTGAAAGGAGAAATTAAAATCACTATTTTTGAGTTACCCACAGGCACACACAAGGCTCCTGTTGTCCACATGTAACCCTAAGCTTCCTGAAGGGGATGAACCATCCGCACTTGCAGCCTGATTAAATTAACTATTTCCTGGCCAGGACCAGATCTCATCACCTGCCTGCGTACTGAGAGAAGCCAGGGCCTAAATGCCTGTTTTGTTTCTTTGGCAGTACTGGGAGTTAAGCCCAATGGTGCTCTCTCACTGAGCTACCCCCTCAGCCCTTATTTTGAGACAAGGTCTTGCTAGGCTGGCCCCTCAACCTCCCAGGTAGCTGGTGTGCCTGCACCCTCTGATTAAGGACAAGTATCTGAGGACAGAGAACAATAAACAAGCATTTTCAAGTCCCCAAAGAGGTAGAGAACTCCCAGGATAGAAGTCACCTTGGACTTGGTGCCAAGGACTGATGATGGCTTCCTACAGCAGGCAGAGAGGCTCCCACAATTTGGCTGGCACCTCAACCATTCATACAGTCTGTCCAGACCATCTGGTGTCCTCCCCACCTGGAATGGCCTGCCTTCCCCCACTCTATTCCATGCGCCCTAGGTGATCCTGCCAGGACTGAATGGCCACCCTGCCTCTGGCACACATCTTCCCGAAGCCTCCCATGTAAAAGGTCTTCCCGGTTGGCCATACTGGCTTGTGATGCTGGGGTCTCTCCTCAGGGTAAGATGCAGCGGCTAGACCACCTCGTGCCTGGTACAATGCTTCCTGAGTATGGCAAGTGGTGCTGAGCTGTGTAAGACTAGGACCATTTGTGTTGCATTCCAGTGTGTGCGCATGCACACGCGTGTGAGCACAAGTGTGTATATGTGGTACGGGGGATTGAATGAACCCAGGGCCTTCACAATGAGCTATTTCCCCAGCTAAATTGTCTGGCATGGGCTCAAACTTGAGATCTTCCTGCCTCAGCTTCTCAGAGCACTAGAATTACAGGCACTAGTTGAGTTTTGATCTCTGGAAGCCCACATCTGCCTTACAGGAGCCTCTCCAGGAGACAGGATTATGGGAGGGAGGCCAACCATTGACCCCTGCACGGCATTTAATCATCATGCAACCTTCAAAGTTGGACAGAGAGACTTAAGCTCTTACACTCACAGGGTGTGGACTAGCACCTCACACCTCAGCATGCTCCTCCTAGAACCAGGCCTAAGAATGTTCTTACAGGGGTGTTAAGAGTGCCTGGTGGGGGGAGGCCAGTACGCACAAGGAGCTGCAATGCTCCTCCTGGCACTCCACGGTCCTGCCTTCTCGGTCAACTCTGTTCCAGTGCCATCCTGTGTGCTGCACACTTCTTGAGTTGCCTCACAACTTCTTGGGAAAAGGACCAGGCAAAAATACACAAAGTCAGCTCACGTATAAGGCAATCTTCTGCCAGAGACAGGGCAATGTTACCATGGAGGAACTCTACCCTCCGTGTTTGGCATTGCGGAAGTCATGACTAGAACGGCAGCGGAGATTCGCAGTGTCCCAGGTGTGTAGGCATGTCACACACGTTCTCATGTCGTCGTCACAACAGCCCTGCAGGACGAGGTGGAAATCTCAGGTCCCAAGTTATTATTTGCAGATGAGGCAAACAAGGCACAGAGAGGTTAAGTAACTTGGCTAAATTCACAGTTAGGAGGCGGCAAAGCCAAAATCCAGAGACTCCACCCAAGGCCAGAGTCCCTAGCCTCTTGCTTGGCAAGTCACCGGAGGACAAAAGCATTTCAGCTCAGAGTCACCAACTGAATGGTGGCAGAGAGCATCTGGTAAGACTAGGATTCGGCACAATGAGGTCAGTGTGAACCAGACCTCTTGTAAAACCTCCTGAGACGAAGCAGTGAGGCCTCCTTGCTGGGCAGACTGTGGAAACCAGTCTGTTTCCTCACTTTTGGGTACCAAAGGCAAGACCTGGCCTTATAAACATGTGTATGTCAAGTGTTCACCCCTAAACCTCAAGTTTGGATGAAACCAATGAATGGGCTATGGGTAGGCTACCACAGAAATACATACAATAAACTCTAGCAGGGACATCTTTGAAGAGGGCAAGCAGACAGGGCAATGCCAAGGGCCTGGGGGCACAGGCTGGTACTTCCAGTGCTCTTGGAATCTAAGATGGAAGGATGACAAATTCAAGCCCAGTCTGGACACTTTAGCAGATCTTGTCTCAAAAGAACAAAAAAATGACACTGGTGATTTAGCACTAGCACAATGGCCCTGGATTCAATCCCCAGTACACTACCTTACCCTGCCCCACCTTTCCAAAACAAAGCAAAAAAGAAGGCAATGCCTTAGACAGGGCCTGTTCCTCTCATTTGGGTTGGCTCTGGGGACAGACACACACGATAGTCACTCACGTATTAATTCTAGAGATGAAGCCCAGAAATCGGTGAGGTCTGTTCAGCGTTAACAGGACACCGGCTGGAATGTGACATCAGCGAATCACAGAACCAGGCCAACATGGACAGTGGTAAGGCAGGTGGTTCTTTCGATTCTGAAACCTCACAAGACATGTTGCAGTCCAGGAGGATTTGCCCAGACTCCAAGTACAAGGGAGAAGAAGAGTCGATGCGGACTACAGCCATGTCCTTCCTGCAGGGACCCTGCCAATCACGCCTGGGACAAAGCAGCAGCAGGGGATCATGAGCCCAGAGCCACTGAGCCAGATGCCAGAATCCTGGTTCCTTCTATCACGTACTCTACCAAGCCTCTCAAGAACACAGGCTTATAGTAGCCCCGGCAGTTCGCCTTCAGAGCAGAATCGCTTGTGTGTCTGTGTCTGCATGGGGCTGGCAAGGCATAGGAGGCTGGTGCTGAGGTACACTTGGAACAAGTCAGCGCGCCTTTCCCCCTTCTACCAGAGCATAAAGCATCCTGCTGGCTGCAACATTTCACATTGGATTCCTTCCGCTAGAAGTGTCTCACTGGGTCTTGTAATTATACTGAGTCATCCATTGAAATGACCACACATGGACAAATAAAAACCTGTACTTCTTCCCACTGTGGATACGATCAGCTCCACTCAGGAGCAACTGATGTGTTCTCCTGCTGGCTGGGTCTCCTAGCATAAAGGGCTTCTGTTTCTTCACTTTGGCTCATTAGGAAGTAAAAAAATTTGTGGTTCCAGATAAAATTCACCTATATTTATTAGGGATTAAGGACACAGACAGGGTCCCCACTCTCGAGGAACTCAAGGTTTAAGAGTAAAGAGGAGCACAAATGAGGATCAACATGTCATGCAAGCTCTGAAGAGAGAACATCCTGGGTTCAAGGGAGGTGAAGAGGGAACAGCTTGGTGAGCTGCTTTAGAGGTGGGAAGGAACTGGGGGACTGGAGATGTCTTGCAGGAGCTCACACCCAAGCTGAATTCCAAAAGTGAAGCAGGAGTGTGGCAGCAGAGGCTACAGGGCAGCTCATGTCACTGAAGCCTGGAAGGGGTGACCATCGTGCAAGAGAGGCAGCACGGGATACCGAACGCTGACAGCCGCACAAGTCTGCAGAGATGTGAAAATCCACTGGACAGCACACTGTAAAGGCGTGAGGTCCATGGAGCTGCTGCTTAAAAAAAGAGAAAAGGTAATCAAGGCAGAAGCTACTCTGGACAGAGGGCAGCATGGGTCCAAGATAGCACACTACATCCAGGGTGCTCTAAGTTCAAGACAAATGCAGGTGAGAGTGGATCATGTGAGCCAGGTTGGAGTCAGTGGAAGTGGCCAGAGCAGCACCATCTTCCTCTTCATCATCGGTTTTAGCTATCTGGCTACCCTTACAATCAAGGGTCCTCCTGCATGGAAAGAAATTAGTGCAGCACAGGTGACTCAAGGCAAGGCTTGATTAGGTGACCACTTGGGCATCTCTGTCCCTGGTTTACTCAAGTTCTAGAACTGTGTTTGAAAAAAAAACTACACTAGCCTAGGAAGTGCTTTCCAGCTTCAGGATTCTACAAAGTTTCATGGTCAAGGTTCAGTCAGTTTCCTTGGTATCTGTATGATCACCCAGACACAGCTTAAGAGTTTATCAAAAGTCTGTGACACTTTTCCTAAAATAACAGCTTTAATGAACAAGGCACTCTGAGGTACAAAAAAGACCAAGGCCTGGCCCTGCCCTTGGCTCACAGTGGTGGGACACAGACACAGGCAGCACGAGTGAATTTTCACACTATGGGGATGAAGAGAAAATCTTGGGACATTGTAAATTTCCCCTCTAAACTTCATGAAAAACTTTTGGGGGCTGTGGATTTAGCTTAGTTGCAGTGCACCTGCCTCCCAAGCACAAGGTCCTGAGTTCGATCCCTGGTACCAAACAACAACAACAACAACAACAACACTCTTAGGAAAATGTCTATGTTTGGTACAGAATCCAGATTTCTCCTCTTCTCCAGGACAGATCTCCTCCCCACCCACTGCCACGTCCCAGTGGCACAGGTCTTCACTGATTTCAGATAAAAACCTACTCATGTAGCTGACACCCCGCCACTGGTAGCTGGCGTATCACCTTTCAAAGGACTGAGATGGGGGATCTGGAACCTTGGGCCCCTTCCAGACGGCCCAACTCCAAACTACTTCCGGACATCCAGGCTTTCAGGGCTCCCTAGCACATTCTTGTCCTAGTTCAAATGTCAAAGAACACAGACTGAGCGTGCCACGTTACTTCTCAAGAACTTTAAACCTATGTACAAAAGACTGTCCACGGGGTGGTCAGGCACTCCACACTCGGGCCACTCAGGCCAGTGCCTGAGTGACGTCTGGCTAACAGCTCTCAGAAAGGAGGCGCTTTTGCCTCTGGTCCTTAGGGAAGTGGAGGCTCTCTCTTTATTGCACTCATGTCTCGCATCTGTGAGTGGCCTCACTGCCCTCAGCCGTAATACAAGCACGGAAGCCCCGGGTATCAAAGTTCCCTAACCAGCCAGTGCCAGGTGGCTTCCCTTTCCCTGTCATCAACCACAAGGCAGAGTCTTACTGAAAGCAATATTCATCAGGCCCTCCTCAATAGAAGCTCTCCAAACACTGTCCTCTGGTTTTCCAACAGCAATGGGTTTCCAAAAAGTTCCTGAAGGAACTAGAATGACCTTGTATTAGAAAATTTTATGAGACCAAGGCCAGGAGCAGGGATCTGTGCATTTCAGGTGAGGTGGGTGGGGAAGCCAACTGGCTCCAAGTGACAAGAACCACGTATCTTCTTCACCTCTGGACAGTGTAGCCTCTGTTACTGCTGTGTCTGGATGCCCCCCACCCCAAGCCTCATGAGGTCATAGGTGGGGCTTTTATGGAGGTAGCTGGATCTAGTTTATGTGGCCCTGGAACTGATTCATAGTGCAATGCTAAACTCAAGGGCCCTAGGATTAAGGGTGTGAGTGCTACTCACCCTAAGTAGCCTGGATAAGATAAAATGGGCCAAAAGATGCTGTTAAGGTCTCTCACTGCACTGCTAGCTTTCTGCCACCATGAACTGTTTCTCCTTTGCCATGTACCAGCCAACGACAGACTGAAATCTCTACAAACTATACACTAAATAAGCCTTTCCTCCTGTAACTTCGGGTGTCAGGTATAGCCTCTTATTCCTTATCCTGATCTTTCCAGTTCAGATTCCTTTTTTTTTGCTGGAGCATCAAGCTTTATAGCAGACATGCCTGGCCCCAAGCACTCATGGTCAAGTCCACACAAGGGAAATGGGGCATGGAGGGGAGCAGGGAGGCCGCTCCGCACCTACAAGGAGGTGGCTGAGGACCTACTGTGGCTCTGAGCAGGGGTGAGAGGGTGGAGGCCCGGCTCAGCCTGAGGCCCACTGTCCAGAGTCAGAGATCAGCCAGAGTCACGTCACTTGTGTACAGTGCGAGATCGTGTCTTCCAGAGTTGCAAAAGTGACTGCGAGGGCCTGTGGGGGGCCTCGGGTCCATGAGTGTGCGGCAGTGTGCAGAGGGGCACCTGGCCCTGGCCCTGGCCCGCCTGCTGCCCAGGGCTGCTTGGGGCCACTCCAGGTCTGCTCCATGGCTGGCCGCTCAAAGGCCCCACTCTGACTCACGAAGAAATCCGAAGGCTGGGCAAACTCGGGATCTCACTCAGCCTGGAGAGCTGACTGCTTCTTGGGCCAGTGTCCAAAGGAAAACTCTTTCCCTCGGTCCCACTCCCGGATGTGTAGCACCCCAGGCCAGGTGTCCCTCCTCTCCTGGGTGATGATCTCTACTCTGCTGCTCTGGGTGGGGTTGGTGCTCTTCCTCCTCCCACTGCTGGCGCTGAAGCTCCTTCATGTCCTCTGACAGCAGCATCTTCTCATTAGCAGGACTCACGAAAAGTCTCCCCTGAAGGTTCTTGTCCATCTCCAGCAGGTCTAGCAAATCCTTTCTCATGCAGCACTGGGATCGCCCCAGAGTCCACATAATCCACCCGGGGGTTCTGGGGAGGGGGCACATCTCTGTAAGGAACATCGTCATCCTCGTCCCTGCTGTCCACCTTCCAGGGCTCTCTACTGGCGCCCAGCGCCTCCATTTCTCTGTGGTTGTCTATGATCTTCTGGGTGAAGTCTACGAGGTACACACCCTCCACTCCTTCATCTTGCTTTGTCTCAAGTCTTCTGCTCCGCACCCTTCTCAGCTTGATTTGAAATTCCTGCATTCTGCTTGCTCCAGATATTTTGTTTCTTATTAGTTTAGATGTCTTTGGTTTTCCCCAAACTCCAGAATCTTTTAGACGTTTTCCTTGCTTGAATTCTTCTGAAGATGTACTAACGAGGATGCCGTGACGTCCAAAGGCTTTTTTCTCTGGTCCATGAACACAGACTCCCTAAGATTCTTTCCTCACGCACTCTCCGCTTACAGCACAGCTGCCCATGAAGCAGAGTACAGGAGAGCCAACTTCTGCTCATTTTGCCGAGAGGACAGCATGGCACTCTGGATCCCTGTCCACCTACAGGGCCTTCAAATGTCAGGTACTACCGCAGGGACGCTGGGAGCATTCCTTGCCACTTTCCAATGTGCGGTCAAATTAAAAGAAGGAGGAGGATAAAAAAACTCAAAGAGTATGTTTACAAATGATTCCAGAACTTAAATTTCCTGTACATAAGCAGAATAAAAACCAAGACGTAGAGGTGGGGCAAACTGCTCCAAACAAAAGTAGGGGCTCTTTTGAGGAGACTTGCTGAGTGGCAAACATTTTGGAAAGAAGGAATTTTAAACAAAAACACAGAAGGGCAGAGACTAGAGGCAGAAGAGCTGTGCACACAGCTGAGAAGCCCTTTAATTGGGGAAAAATTTGCAAAGCCTGCAGAGCATCGGCAGATCTTCAGAACGGAAAGAATGTGGAAACCAGCAGAGTAGTCACAAGTTGGATTCTGTTAAGACACTCCTGCCAGGAAGGAAGCCTGGATCTCTACTCGCCACCTTTTCAGCAGCCCCAAAGGCTACGCCTTGGTGGTACAGCCCTTGCTTAGCATGCTTGAGGCCAAAGGTTCAATCCCCAGAACTGCAACAATAACAGAGTTCTGTAAAAGCAGCATAAGGGGACCCCTGGGCTGGATGCACCCTTAGGCACTTCTATGGCACACAGGAAAGCTCTCCTGGCGTTTTAAGGCAGATACAGAACCTAGGGGAAAACTAACCAACCCCACGGATCTAGGTGCTCATCTTTCTGTTTGCATGTATGTACCACAGAGAATCTCCAAAATTATTTCCTAAAGTATGTAAATATCTTGTATGTGGACAGGTGATCTGCAGTGGCACAAGAAAGGTATATCATCCTCCTAGTCCACACAGGGGGACACCTTTTATTTGACTCCCAGCTGGAAGAAGTAGAAGTGGTTTTCTCCAAGTGGCTGATTCCCTTCTGATCCTTTTCTTTCTGGGATGTCACAAAGTTTAATGCAATTTGGGGGTGTGTCTTCTTTAAATCGGTCATTTATTTCTGAGGATATACCCCACACAGTTATGAGTTACCAAATCTTAAATTATAAGGACAACAACATTAGGAGCAAGGTCCGGTCTCTCTACCCTTCTTGGTCCAAACCTAGGAGGTTCAGGAAAGAGTGTCAGTCAGGTATTTAGTTTCCTCTGGAGCAGCCCATGCAGAGCTGGGAAGATGACCACAGGCCCTGAGAAAGCACCTGCAGGCCAGCCAGGAAGGTCTTGGTCCTGCGACATCAAAGACAATGGGGGAGGGCTGCACAGTGAGAGAGCACCTGGTCTCAACAAGCCTCCAGAGCTGCACTTCCTGCGGGGACTGGTGTGGGCTTTCCCAGGGGCAGGCACTGGGCAAAGGGCTCACAAGTTCCCATTTAGCTATGATCTTAAAACTACAGACAGCCAGTGTCTGTCCCTGAGAAGTCTTGAGTAGGAGCAAAGAGCTGATCTCAGCAGGAGTGAGTGACCACTACCTGTTGCTGGCCAGGGATGCATGAGGTTCAATCAAGGCCTAATGCTTACAAGACTCTGAGTTTTTCCCCACCAGAATTCTGGTATATACCTAGCTGTGTGTGTTTCTCTCCACGAGTATGAGCTCTTTACCAGGCATTCCAACCCTGGTGCTTCAGTCCAGACAGGGTTTAGCACTCAGCAGGGACTTCAGCAGGGGCATGCTGACCATCCATGTGTGTGTGACACTGGGGATACAAAGGGGGACAGACACACTCAACCCCTGCCGTCAGCAAGCTTAGTATGCAATCAATGGGTTCCAACACGCAGTACAGGTGAGTGCCACAGTTGGGGGGGAGAGACAAGAGGGTGATTTGGGGCCCAAGAGGGATGTGGAAGATGAGGGGCTAGTGTGGAGATGTGTCCTGGGAAAGGAGTCAATACAAAGGTCCAACCACACTGGGCACAGGCTGTGGGGCGCCTTCTCTGGATCTGATCCTCACAACATGACAGTTTCGGGTCTCAGTGGGACAGGCAGGATCAGAAGCACACTTCTGAGACTTTACTCTGGTTGCAGACTTGCCTGGGGCAGATGAGAAATTGACCTACGACTCTAGTCAGCTGGGGAAGGGGGGCAGCAGTAAAATGTTCACTGAGTCACTCGGAAGTGAGGGTCGGAACAAACTCACCCAAAGGCTGGAAGGGAATGGGTGACCACTTTGGGCACATAACCTCCACGCCTGTCTACCTTTCTCCTGGCAGCAACTTACTCTTGGCAGCAACTCTCTCAAAGCACATGCCTTACTTAACACCCCCAGTGTCAAGACCCAAGAAGTACTGGGGTAACAGCAGCCAAGGTCCTTGCCATGGTGAGGGCAGAGCACATTCGCTGCTCCACTCCTGGCTGGAAGAAGGCTCACCTCAGAAGGCCTGATGGAGAAGCAGAAACCCACTCTTCTAGCCAGAAAAATGCAGTCCCTGTCTGATGAGGGGTGCACACAACCCCCTGAAAGGCCAACTGACCGGACTGGGAAAGGCAAGGGGTCCAAGCTGCCCCTGTTGCTACCTTTTTCCTCCACTCACCTCAGATTACAGTAATTCATAAGGCAAGTTCACTGTCACCTCCTGTCTCATCGTCACCACAGGGAGCAGCACTCTACACAAAGCAACTGACCAAACTCTTCCCGCACGGCTTCCTGTAGCTGTCCCCCTCGAGAACAAGTAAGTTTATAGTTCTCCCACTGCACAGGTGAGGAAATAGCCTAGGGCTGAGGGTGCTTATTCAGGGTCACCTAGGTATTTAGGCTGTACCCAGACCTGGCCAACTCACGATTTACTGCCTTTCCATGAATTGCCACCTGCGAAGGCTGATGTCTTCCAAGTTACTGCTCAGCACCAGCAGGCATGTGTGTCTCTTCATCCCCCAGTCTCAGATTACTCAGCTTGGAAAACCTAATACAAAGTCCTCTCCTCCCAGAGTGTGGGCCAGTGTGTTTACTGATTCGTCAACTCATTCATTTAAGGTCCACACACGGCCAAGCACTGTGTTAGGATCTTGGGCTATAGATAAACATTTATGACTGCCTTCCACAGGGGCTTAGGTGCTAAGAATACAAAATTAATAGAAAGTGTTTTAAGCCAACCTCTTTGAGTGATTCAACTCGGAGATGCAGCTGCCCCCAACATGCACATTTTGAAGTGGGAAGGTCAGTAAGGTAGATATAAAAAAGCAGGTAAAGCATAAGCCAATTTAAAATGCCTGCTACACGTCTGTCTCTCTTCCAACTTACACTCAACACACACAGAGAGGAAAAAACTACTTGTTTGAAGGATAATCATTTCCAGCCTGGGGCAAGTCTCCTGAAGGGTTTTGTTCTGGAGCACTAGTGTTATTTTAGCTTCCAGTCAACAGTAATTAAGTGCCCCAATGCAATCAGAAAGTGGGAGAGGGAGATTAACGATAATTAAATCTCTTCTGTATTTTGGCTCAGGACCTCTCCTCGGAGTGGCCTGCTGTCATATACTTACTCAAAGCCTCCATCTGACAAAACTCCCACCACCGCCATCTGTAACTTCAATTCTGGTCTTAGCTTGAAGGTTTCAATTACATAAAAGGTAATGGGCCCACCAGGACCTGGCAGTCTGGAGCCTGACAATCTTATCTCTTCTCTAGCACACAAAGCATCCAGAATTCGCTCGGCGGTCATTTGCAGAGACTGATTTTAGGGGGGCTCAGGGGTAGACAGCCGCTGCCAAGGTGGCACCCGCTCAGCCCTTCGTGAAGCCTCTGGCAGGCAGGCTCTGCGAGTGTTATGACTGACAGGGTCGCTAATGAGCCTTAATTGTGAGCTCAGCAGGCCCAGGAAGGCAGCCACAGATGTGGCAAGGGGATGACTGCAAACCGCCTCATTAGTGCATAAAATGTCTAGCCTGATGGGGGCCAATGACCCAAAAGGAGGAGGGTGGAACCATTCTTCAGCCTCGATCCTGCACCCTTTCTGAAGCTCTGAAAGACCTTTCTGTAAGCAACACTTAGCCTCTGGGTGTAAGGGAGCCCCCCGCCACCACAGTGCTGCTGCTTGGTGGTGGCACCGGACTTTGGGGTCAGTGTCATTACCACGGCTGCTTCCGTGTCCAACAGCATTTCACCCTTAACAATGGAAGCCCAGAACAGGACACCCCTGCAATGTGGAAATGGGAAAACTACACTCTACAAAGACCGAGTAACTTCTTGCTGGTGCCAACCACCATGAAGATATCTGCATTCAGAGTCATTCACCTGCTGGTGATCTGCGGTGACAAGGAGAAAGCTATTCCTAGATTGGCTGTGGGCACAGACAGGCTTCAGACTGACACCTGCTGGGAATGATCCTGACTCTACTCCTAAGCAATTAGCTATGACACTGTGACCAACTACGAAACTTGTTTCCTCACCTATGAAATGAAGGCTAAACTTGTGGTGTGTGGCTTAAATAAGTGAAACACGTAAATGATCTAGAGCAGTACTTGACACACCACAGTCATGTAGTAAAAACCAGGAGTCCAGTGGGCCACTTGTGCAAGTCTGATGCAACTGCAGAATCCACGCAGACAGCGACTATAAGTCAAGTACTACCTAGCAACTTATATCCATGACCTCCAATTCTTGAGGTCAAACCGCGGCTCATAGGTCATACAGATAAGACACCATGAGAACTGAGCTTGAGTGGGCCTTTCAATTTGGAGGAACCCAATCATCTGACACCCCAGTGCTCCTAAGTGAACACCTTAGATAACCAACTCAGGCTAGCAGTCTAGCTACAGCTAACCAAGAATTTGACAGAATCCTCAGTATGTTAAATTAGGCTAAATGTGGCTGACAAATAAAGGGGTAGTGATGGTGGGGTTCCATTAGATAACCAATCTGTTTCCAAGAATTATGCAATAGCCTGGAGTAGTGGCACACACCTGTAAATCCTGCACTTAGGAGGCTAAGGCAGGAAGACTGCCACAGGTTTGAGGCCAGCCTGGCCTACATAGTAAGTTCAAAGCCAGCCTGAACTATACAGTGGAACCCTGCTTTAAAAAAAAAAAAAAAGTGTGCAAAACCAGCACTTTGCTATGAGCCTTGCCTACTCCTTAGCTAGTGGTATGTATAGGTGTCTTCTCCATCAGGGGTCATGAATAGCCATGAGGTGTGCCGCTCCAGTGGCCTGCATCTGAGCAGACTCAGGATAGGTCTAGAGAGGGAAAATGGCCATGAACAGAGGATCAATAAGCAACTGCGAAAGATCCATGGAAGTTTGGACTTGGGGAACGAATACACTGGCAATGTGAGGGACGGGGAAGATCAGAGATGTGGGTTCAAGACAGAGAAAAGATATTTAAAAGAAGTAGGGGGGAAAAGATCAGTGGTTCTAGAAAGGTGGAGGAAGGTAACTGCAGAAGGCTAGAAGCAAGATGTGGGATACTGTGGAGAGCAGAAGGGATCCTGAAGATCTGGATTTCACAGCCAGCCTGGTACCCCAGATGGCTAGAGTGTAGGCGAGGAGGTCTAATGATCTGTGACGCTTCAGAGTCAGCCGGCTTGTCCTTAGACACGGGGATCAATCCGTCTCCTCCCTGTCAATCATCCACTACTCACTTTGTGTAGCTCTCATCCCTTCCCTCCTCCCACTCCACAGACAATCCAAAGACATAGCAATGGCAGAAGAAAGCCCAGTCAGGGAACTGAAGAAGGGAGAAAAGTGCCGAGCAGTGGAAAATACCCAGGCCTACCAGGAAACTCCCAGCAGCCCACCAGGTGCGGAGACTAGGACACACGGTGCGAGAGCTCCCTGGTCTCTGCACAGTGAAAACCAGTGGGTCACAGCCCCTCTCTGACCTCATCTCTATGTGCTCTGGGACTGAGGGTAGCTTCCTATTTGGACAGCTTTACCTTGACAGTTCAGAGATGAGAGTGAATGCTTTTTATGACCATGGGATAGGGCTCAGTGGAAGGCCTTCTTCCTGCTTCCAGGTTAAACAAAATGTTGAGTTCTAAAACAACTTGCAATGGAAGCCATAGCTGGGACTGTGCTCGCCTGTGAAGACAGAGCCCAAACACTGCTGGGCATCAGGGCACAGTGTCAGGCTGATGAAACCCAGGGCAAGCCCATAGGGCCCAGAAAGCCAATGAAGTAATAAAAGCAAAAGCCAGGGCTTACTGAGCCCTGCTAGGCACTTGTTAGCACTTGAAGTGCATTTCCGGGACATCACAACTGTCCCATGAATTCAGTTTTACTGCTACCTTAAGACAGAGGGCTACCAAGAGAGTTGAAGCAACCTGCCCCAGGTCTCGGAGCTGGACGCTGCCCCACCAGGCCTCCGTCCCAGTCAGCTGGAAGCCCCCACCTATCCTGCATCCTATACGTATTTACCAAAGCAGGAGTACAAGTAGGCACAGACCTGAGAGGATTCGATGCCTCTTCTGCCAGCAAAAGGGCTTGGAAGTAGTGACTTCAACAGAAAGATGCCTATGGGGATGTTCTTCTAGCTCCTGACTCTCAGACAGAGAATCTGAGTGGATGGGACACCATCAGGCTGTCACTTCACAGAGGAGACAGAGGCGGAGGAGCACCTGCCAGCCCAAAACAAGTTGGGGCAGACCCAAAGCTGCTCTCCAGGCTTCCTGGCTTCCAGTAAGATGTGCTAAGTCATCTTAATGTACACAATGCTTGCTTGCTTTCCACCTGCCTTTTCCTTTGCTATTGAAGGAGCCAGAACTAAGGGATAAGGACAGAAGTTTCTGAAGCAGTTTTCTATTTGCAAGAAATGGAAAAAAAAAATGTTCAAGTTAAGCTAAGCTTTTTCCTACTACTTTTTACCAAAGTGTCATGAAAAATTTAAAAACTTGGCTAACGTCACACTTACAGCCATAATCAAAATGGTCTAGAATCCAGCTCCTCTGATACGCAAGTTACAGACCTTTCCAGGAAACCAATGTTTCCCAAAGTGCTTTTCATGAAAATAAACTGAGGAAATGCTGAGTTAAAGGAAAGCAAATTCTTTTCTTTCTTGCCTCTCTGATTGCAGAACTTCTAAGGATCTTTGGTAGAAAAATGTGTCAGCTTTCTCCCAGTCATTCACTGCTCAAAAGACTCAATCCCAGGGAAGCCACCCATTTCCTTAGGAAGTCAGGAACCTGCAGTGCAGGAACAAAAAGCATCCACTGATCAGAAGGGTCATCTGAAGGAACTTTTCCAGCCATCTACTTTGCTTCCGTTTTGAACTTCTCTAATTACTACTGACGGCAAGGAGCTGTATGTTGGATGTCTGAGTGTCTTTCTCTGGGCACTGCCTCTCTGAGTGGCCAGCTGTTCGTATCCCTGTTTCTTATCACCCGACGAGCGGGTAAGAGTCCTGATGTCAGGCTGCTGGGTGCCAAGCCAGTCTCTTCCTGGTGTCCGGGACAAGGTTCTGACGCCCCTGCTCCTTCGCCCGTTCACGTGGTGAGAATGACAACCTGAGGTGAGGAGTTCTGATGCTCCTGAGAGGTAAGTTCTTTGCCAAGAAGCACAATTATTTTTCAATGCATTCTTTGCCTTTTATTTCATGTAAAAGTTTTAAGTTAAATTTGCATGTGGTCAAAGCTATCATTTTAAAATTAGTTTACAAGGCTTACAAAGGCCTCCCCTTTCTCAATATTAGGCGTTATCAGTGTTTTCTCTCACGTCTTTTGGGACTAGTTTATAGTTTATTCTTTGGTCCATGAGCGTATGACTACCTGCTGTGCAACAGAGATTAAGTTTGTATTTCTTTAAACTGTTAGTTGTCAAATACACATCATGAATATCACTTGTAATTATTCAAAGTTCTTACAATTCTTATTTACTGAAAGAAAAGTAACAAACTATTCATATTTGGGCAGAATGCTTTGTTGAAAAGTACCTTTCCCCCAGATGCACACAATGCAAAGCATGTGTCTGGATCGCTGTCATAGGTGGCAACTTGTCTCCTCTAAATTGAATGACAAGGGATTACTGTTCTGCACATAACAGGCCTCAGTGGAATTCCTACCACTTCTGGCCACATTTATGGGGGACAGCAGGGCAGCTAAGCGCACCCAGGAAGCCCATTTAAGCAAACCATTTCTTCTTGGTTGGGAGGGTTGCTGGCTGCCACCCTGACACAGGCCAGGGGCTACATCTTTAGGTGGCAGGGTCCCCATTTTAACAACAGACTGGGGTTACAAAGGGCCACCAATGCCAGAAAGCAGTGCTGGCAGAGAACAGAGGGCCAGGTCTGCACCAAAGCCTGGGGTTTGCTTTCTCCATCTCCACTTTACTCCCAACAGCTGCAGTTGCTTAGAGTAGGAGGCTGGCATGAAAAGGCTCACCACAACTTTCCAAGGATGGCATTCATTAAGATGCTGCCGGAGGCCTTTGGCTAGAATGTCTTCCCCTTGTAAAAGGGAAACTGTAGCACAATGTCACCCGCAGAAAGGCTCAGAGTAAGTCTGGAAACTCCAGGACACCCCGACTGTGCAGGGTTGGTGCACAGCACTGATCATTTGCTCTGTTCCTGCCCCTATCCCAGAGACAGTATCAGGCTGAGCAGAGAAAACTTCCTAGCAGCCCTAGGATGAATGGGAGACTGGAAGCCAAGCTCTCCCACCTTGATGTAAATCTTTCCAGAAGTATCCCTGGGCACTGGATGGGGGATCCAGCAGAGGCCTTGCTTCCTAGGCAGGGATCTAGAGCACACCAAGAGGTACAGAGAAGCCCCAGGGAGACAACGCCTGCCCTCCCGGAGCACCAGCCTGACTCAAGACTTTGGTGGAGGAAATGTTACTTATCTATGAAGATGTGTCCATGTTCTGAACTGGGACACAATTCTTAAAAAAGGTAAAACATAAAATTTCTTCCTTGAGACAGGCACTTTGAATTTGCCCCTCAAAACTCCAAAGATGGGAATTTTCTCTCCTATACTCCAAGTACAGGGTAAGAACCTGAGAAGCTCCAAGGGGCACATCATTAGGAGGCACTTAAAAGGGTTGAGCAACCAGTCAGAAGAGTGACCAGATACATGCCGGGAGGGGGCATGGCCGTTACAGAGCCTCTCTTACCTGTGCATGGCAGTGAAACAGGTAGATATGCCCTTTTATCCTGTTCAAAGACACAGGCAGGCCAAGGACTCAGGCCGAGTCCTCCTACCAGAAATCCCCCACTTCCTGTCAGCTCTCCTGAGCAAGGTTTTTCATCTTTGTCACCACTGCACCCTCAGTACCAAGAACACATCGCGCACACAGTAGATGTTAAACACCTCAGAAAGAACAGATCAGTTCTGTGCTCTTGGTACTCATCCCCGGAGCTAATTATCTGGTGAGTGACCAGTGGTCCAAGAGAATCCAACCAAGATCATGGCTTACAGGGCTCAAGTTCTGGAGGCCCTATCTTCTTCCAGAAGTATCCCTGGAAGTATTGTGGAAGGGGACCAAGAAATAAAGGCTGTACACTTCAGCTCAGGGCTAAGCACAGCACTAACCTGTAGGAGGTGGGCTGATGTGACTGAACCGATAAAAAAGATCTTGCCCAGCCCTCAAGACTTGAGAGACCAAGGAAGGGGTGGTGTCTTGGGTCTCCAAGCCCAGCACACTTTCCTCACCTGGGGACAGAACCGAATTTCTGTTTCAGTCCACAGCTGTCACTGAAAAAATCATTTCCAGATTTTATTGATTTAACTCTTAAGAGACCAAAAACTGATTAACAGTGCTTAGCATCTATCTGCTACTCTGCTAATCAATACCATTAATAAACTATTAGCTTCAGTATTAGTCTTAATTTCAGGAATTGATCACAAAAGTGTAAGCTGGCTCCCAGGTTGCTTCATGGACACAAATTCTTGGATGTACATGCATCAGGTGTATACTCCACTGCTCTCGAGGCCCGAACACCTATAGGTGCTTGCATACTCCAGCCTTCTGATCTGTCACCTCAGGCTCCCTTCAAGCATCATGCTGGAAGGGTCACTAGCGGGGACAGGTAGTGCTGAGGCTGGCAGTGCAAAGTCCAATGCCCAGCTGGCCCTTCTATGGGCCATTCTGGCTCCTAAAAAGAGGAATATGCTGAACTAAAAACCGATCAAGTTATCAGCTCCTTGATAAAACATTGGAATGTCTGTTGCCCTTCTACCCACAGGCCTAGCCAAGGTGGTCTGCAGAAGTCTTCCCTTTGCTTGAGTAAAATCCGGGGAGACCCAAGAACCATGACTTCAGGTGACTACAGAAAAAAGGAAGAAATGGAGCTAAAATAATGAAGTGACCACCGTTTACAAGCACTGACTTTCTGGCCTGGCTAAACAGATTTGTTGCTATTTTTGGTTTGCTCTTAAAAAGGCAATGGACTGATGGCCTGCCAGGTGCCAATCTGCAGAGACAAACTCCTTCCTCAGCTTGGAGCTCAAAATACACTCTGGTCAACCCTTGTTGCCAATGTGCAGAGTAAGGCCATAGAAGGTCAAAGTCTAGGAAGCCAAGGGAGCATCTTCACATCACATGATTCTTAGCCCACACAGATGTGTGGGTATTTTTGAAATGGCTTAACAGATTTTGGCTAGCTTCACTCTAGCACAATAGGATTAATATGAAATGAAATGATGTTTTGGCCATCTGCAAAGGACGGTCATTTCCCACCAATCAGAGCATGCATCATAATCCCAAGCAGTAAAAGCTCTGATGCTGGAAAGAAAAAAGAAAGCTGATCTGGCATGATAAATCATGCTGCTTCGGCCTGGCTGCCGAGCATACACATTTCTCTTTAATGCCGCTTGGTAATCGGACCACTGGTGGATCGGATAAATTCCCCTACAGTTCCCTGGCTCTGACATCTAAGTGTGGCCAACCCGCTCCTGGGGAACAATGGCAAATCCCAGCATTCTTGTCAATCTTAGAATTGGAAACTTTTCTTAAAACCACTAGGGTCCCCTCACCGCTCTGGGCAGGTGAGCAGGGGCAAACGACCGTGTCTGCACAGGGCCTAGCAACGGCCGCTGAGGAAGCACTGATGGATCCCAGATGATGGGAAACAAAGGCCCGGAAACTGCTCTTACACAGGCTCCACGCAGTGTGGGCTTTCTGAAGTTACAGTCTGGGGAAGAAACTAAAACTGCATGTGAAGTTCAGAGCCACAGCAGGACACTCAGCACAGAACGACTTTGGCAGAATAGAAGAATTTTGCAAATTTGGTTAAAAAGTAGAAAACAAAACAAGCCAGGCATGGTGACACATTCCTGTGCAGCTCAGGTAGGAGGACTGAAAATTTGAGTCCAACCTCGGCGACTTAGCAATTCTTGTTTTGAAATAAAAAATAAAAAAAGGACTGGGGAAACAGCTTGGTGTAAATGGCCCGAGCATTGAACACTGTGATCACGGGGGAAAAGTTAAAAAAAAAAAAAAAAGGAGAAAAC
>NW_022900935.1:3698337-3732928 GCF_012274545.1 Fukomys damarensis
AAAAAAAAAAAAAAAAAGGAGAAAAACCACAACAAGGAAAGAAAAACATTCAAAGTAACTTCTAGGAGGGATCACAGAATGTATAAAACGCCAGCCCGACTGCCCCTTACACATGTACCGCACAGCAAGCACCTCAAAGCCAAACCATCAAGCAAACAGAGGCTGTGAAGCAGGCCAACACCATTGTAATGAGGCATGCTGTACCAGATTCTAATGTGCTGAGAGGTCACGCTCCACTTCCATTCTGACACCACATTTCAATTAAAAAATTAACGAGAGTCCCAATTCCCCAACCCATCCCAAGAAGGGAATCTACCATGGCCTCTTGTTCACCCCAGGGAGGCAGACGGCCCCAAGGCTGAGCGAGGGGAGCCAGTACTCCACGTGCCACCCCATGAAGCTCGTCCTAATCGGCCTGGCCCCAGGAAGGGAATGTCTTTCACGTCTCTAGTTTGTTTTTAAACTGTGTGAAGTTAAAATCATCCCTTCTGCTGCCATGAGTGCGCAAGAGCACCCGAAAGCCAGCATGCAGAGCTGTCCAGGCAGCCTGGCCACACCGCCCCGGCTCCATCTTCACAGAGTCCAAGCCATCTAAACAACAGGTAGATTAAAGAGGCACTGCAAAAATCAGGTGCAGGAGTAAGAACACAAGTGGAAGTGTACAACGAGGTCCTGGCACTCAGCGGGAATGATAGCCTTCCACGGATGTGACCAACACCTGAGATAATTAACAGGAAGAAGCATCGAGACTCATGGTTTCAGAGGCTTTAGTTCTGGTCTGCTGGCTCCATCGCTTTTGGGCCTGTGGTGGGACAGAATATCACAGCAGGAAGTGCGTGGCAGAGCAGAGCTGCCCATCTCATGGTGACCAGGAAGAAGAGATAGAGAGGAGGGACCAGGGTCCCAATATCTTCTTCAATGGCATGCCCCAGTGATCTAACATCCTTCCGGTAGGCTCCATCTCCTGCAGGCTCCACCACCTCCTAACAGTGCCATTAGCTGGGAACTAAGCTTTCAACACGTGAACCTTTGGGGGACATTTAAGATCTAAAGCACACTGCATCAGGGATGGTGGCACACATCAATAACCCAAGCACTCAGGAGCCAGAGGCAGGAAGATTTCCGCAAATCTGAGGCCAGCCTGGGCTACACAGTGAGTTCAAGACCAGACTGAATTACATAGCAAGACCCTGTCTCAAAAAAACAAAAACAAAACAAAAAAAGATCTGAAGGAAACAGTGGGTATTCAACAACTGTTCGCTGTCAATGGTGTGGAGGCACACATCTGTAATCACTCAGGAGGCTGCAGCAGGACTGTGAGTTTGAGGTCAGATACCTAGCCTCAAAACAACAATGACAACAAGGTTAGCCAACCCTGGTTTGCCTCTACTTCCCCTCTGGTTTACATTCTGCACAAGACAGCGGTAAAAAGGGTAAGTACTGTGGTCTGACAATAACCTTGGAATGACATGTACTGCATTGGGTATCAGTGACAGGTGCAGTTTGGTACTTCAGCCTGTGTCCAAGCACCAGCCCACACAATGAACCTCAGGCTGACCTCACTTCTCAAGTGTTTGATGTAGGTTGGCTCTTGTTCCTCCTGTCCTTTCCAATCCCCATCAATGCTGCAAATTCCCTGCTGACCCAAGGAAAACTGGCATCTGTAGCAATGGAACTAGCTGGCTAGGTTTTCATAAAAGCAGCTCCACGCACATCTTTAAGAAAATCCCGGAGAAAATACAAAATAATAGTACAATCCTTTGGTTGTCATAGAACAAAATAGCCTGTTAAGTACCAAGAACAGCTGATGGAGAATGAGCTTATCCTTTCTTACTTCTATGTCTGGTTTATCTCTAAAATACAATAATAACTAAATTGGCAAACTAAATCAGATTTCAGCCAAGCATATTTTCACTCTGCGTTTGAAAGGAAAAGGAGGTCCCTGCAGCGAGCCAGAACAGGGGTCTAATCATATCTTCAACTCTGGCCCACCTTGTCCACATGGGGTCAGTCAGATTCCTGACCAAATAAGGGAGACTTGGCATACTTCCCCAACTCCATTTTGCAGCGCTGCCTTATATGACTGCTGAGTTAAATATGGCCATGCAAATCAATAGCACAATGCCCTACGTGCAAAGGCCAGTACGTGGGCCAATGGGACAATTATTACTGTGTCATACGTATCTCCTCTGGACCTCCAAGGACACCTCCCTCCTATCCAACTTCACCATCTCCTCTAAACCCCCTCTGCCTGTCCCATCCCACCTCACATGGTCAGAGCAGCCATGCAAAAATAGCACAATGCCCTACGTGCAAAGGCCAGTACGTGGGCCAATGGGACAATTATTACTGTGTCATACGTATCTCCTCTGGACCTCCAAGGACACCTCCCTCCTATCCAACTTCACCATCTCCTCTAAACCCCCTCTGCCTGTCCCATCCCACCTCACATGGTCAGAGCCAGAGTCCACACAAAATCAGACACAACCCATCTAACGGTTAGGCCAATTTTTAAATATCAAGACAAATAAAAAATCCAAATGTACCAACTCCTTCAGAAAAACCTGAAAACAAACAACAGGCAACAAGTGTCTGAGAGAGAGTCAGCCAGCTGCCTTTCCAGACGGGCCTGTGCCCGACACACTGTACCCTTTTTCTCACGCCAAGCCCACATAAGTGACTTCCCTCCCCGAGCCTTGCCCTCCTCCTGGGCACACAGCAGCTTAATCCGTACCGCAGTTCAATCTTCTGGACTTCGGTGCACTTCTATAATGTGCATCTGTCTGGCCCGGAATCATCACTTTTTGTACCTCCTTCTTCACTTCCAGCACAAAGCACCTGCACTGGCTCTCAGCAGGCAAGGACGTCAAGAGACCTCTTCCTCCTCACTTCCTGAATGACTTCACGTGAATACGGCAAGTTCACAACTCCACCCTTAGGTTCGACTCTGTTGCACACACCTGCCTCTCAGCTGGAAGTTCATGTTTTTGTAAATACACAAATAGCTGCTCAGTGCACCTTCCAGACGGCTACAAAGAAGAGTTTATCTGTGAATGACACCAGCCTCCTGCTATTACACTTTTTTTCTAGTGAAACTGTTCTGAATTGGTAGAATGGAATTAAATAAAGCACCACAGCAGACGAACATGTTTTCAAATCCCCATTTTAAAAGACACCTCACTAATGAGCCATGCATGGCAAGTGATAATAACATCCAAAGACAAGGGACACAATGGAAAACACAGAGGATGCAGCTCCAGCGTGAGTGCCAGAATCTGCTTTGTAAGTGATCTAGGTAAGTTGGCTGGCCTGACACCGGATTTCAGTTTATTTCTTTTCAATTTTTCCTGTAGCTTTATAGATTTTTTTTTTTAGTATTTCGGCATTTTCAAGTAATATTATGGTCTCAGTTAATCTGAGGCATCATTTGAGTCATCAAATGAATCATTTTGATTATTTTTAAAAAGTTAATATTAAAGTATTTAAAAATATATACATATACGTTGAGTTCCTTGTCTGGCAAACTTTTCCAAGCTAGAAATGAGGCCCCTGAAGGACCTTCCAGGGTGGACGGTACTGCGCTGGCTGGAGGAGCTCACGGGACAGCCATCTCTGTACCGCCTGGTGTGGCTGCCTTGTCAGGCACTGCTGGATACGCGGCTTCCTCACTACGCCTAAATGCCAGCTAGAAGACAAGCTAGAGGAAGGGGTGTGGACCATAATCAACTTTACAATGCTTATCTTGGGCTTTATCAGCACGGATGGCCTCAAAGAAAGACCACCCTATGAAACTCATCTTCTCTGTCCAGAGGAATCTTCAAGCCCAGTGGTGTTGTCTGACTAGGGAGAGAAGAGGTTTCCTGTGTTTTGAATTCTGCACGGAAAGAACTACATAAAACCAAGCAATTATGAGCCGTGGCCTCAAATGAAACCATCTGAAGGAGGCACGTACCAGGTCGATCAGGTCACTGAGGTTCTTCTCGATTTGCTGTGGAGGCAGGCGCCTCATCAGGTCCAAGGCACAGTCCAGCTGTTGATCACTCTGTGGAGCGGAAAGGAAGGCACTTAAGTCTTTTGGGCCAATACCAAGACTCCTTCCCAAAAGCATTCTTGCAGTTGCTGCCTGCCTGGGAGGGTTCTAAGACCCAAACTGCCTGGCAATGAGCGCTCCCCACATCCCGCGTGAGCCTGTAGCTTGGGATGACTCTGTAAAGGCTGCCTGTCCCCCTCCAGGCATCCTTTTCACACAAGTTCCAGAAAGAAGCAGAAGCAGGCAGGAGAGTTCAGCCAGCCTTGGCTCACTTCCTCCTCAGCAGGCAGACCCAGCGGCTGCAGCTGTGCTAGCCAGTGCTACGGGGAGCAAGCTCAGAGCAGATAAGGGGTGCCCTTGCTGTCACCTGGACCTAAACGTCAGGCAACGTCACTAGGCCAGGATCCCGATGAGCTCCCAATCAGGGGAGAAAGAAAGCAGGCAAAGAATCAATGGCGAGATGCACACCAAGGTTAAAAGTGCTTTGACTATCAACTAGATCTTACACAAAACTGGGCTGAAACCTGAAGCACACACTACAGTCACAAGCTTGCTCTCCCCAACCAAGTGGACAAGTGTGACAAAGTCAGGGCACCAGGGATAAAAAGTATTCTCCTTTATCGGCGTCTTTTATTTATTTTGGGGGGTCCGCGGATCGAACTCAGGACCTTGCACTTACACGAGGCAAGCGGCGGCACCACTGAGGTAAATCGCTGGCCCTGGAGCATCTTTTGAAAGCAATGCGTCCTCATTTAGTATTTATACTGAAACACTTAGAGCCGCTATGTTCCAGCCTTCATAAACACAAAGTAACAAAAAGAGCAAAGAAGGAAGAAGAGAGGGACAAGTCTGGGCAAGGCTGGTAAAATACAAAGTGCATGGCGGGCTACGGCACTGAAGGCTAGACATCAGGAGACAAGAAATGAAGTGCAAAGGGTGAGCCCCAGGGAAACTGAGTCTGCGTGCAGTAAGGCAGGTGGAGTCCCAACACTGCCAACCAGAGAGGCGTACACGGTCTGTACGTGCACCTGCTCTGCTCAGACCAATTTCAGAACCTCTGAAAGCCCTAAGTCAACAAGGTAAAGAGTCACATACAAAACAGTCCTTCAAATGCCGCACTTGGCTGTAATGGAACGCAGCCTTCGAATACCATCAGCATGTACGCTCCCGGTCTACTCACCACGGAAGGGCCATGACTCAAGGACTCGTCGTAACTGGAACTGAGCTTCGTTTTCAGATAGCGGTATGGCACAACCGGCTGGTCGTTAAAGAAAAAAAGGTTGTCCCTCGCTCAGAATAGTTATTGGTGACATTTATTCTAGGACACAAAACAAACCATGTACTCTGAAAAGAAAAGAGAAAAGCAGAGACAGAAAGCCCTATCGTGTTTTGCTTCATGAAGCACCGTGGCAACCACGAACTCCTCGCTTGTGCCACTCTCTGCTCTGCCAACACACGTCAGCCGAGTCCACAGCGACACGGGTCTGGCCTGCTGGCATGGGAGGGATTCAACACCGTGTCTAGGGTGCAGCACAGATAAGCTGACTAGAATCTGAGATACTTATTCAACTCCCAGGGCTGCTGTTCCTTAACTTATAAGCCTGGCCAAGTTTTTAAACCTGTACCAGCCTCTATCTACAGAATGGTATAGCGTTCTATGGATAACGTGCTCACAGATTATTAGGATGATTTAGACAACACAGGTGGGATGTGTAATACACAGCAGGGTGTGTTTTACGACTAGGGGGTCATGTATAAATGCATAGATCCTAAATATTTAAAAATAAGTTTTTTTTTTTTGGTACTGGGGATTGAATTCGGGTCCTTGCACTTGCAAGGCAGGCGGCAAAACCACTGAGCTAAAAATAATTTTAAATAGAAATATTTTATGACTCCTCCCACGCAGACTAAATCTAATCCTGACCTCTCCTGTTGCCTTAAACTGGCGCTGAGTGCACAAAAACTCCACAAACAGCGATGTGCTCTCCGGCCTGCGCAGGAATGAAAACCCTTCAAGATTTAAGGAAAATCTGGCGAAAGCTGTAAACTAGTTTCTCAACTGGGGGTAATTTTCATAAGCACACATATCTCCACCCAATCCCCGCCCAGAGACATCTGGTAATGTACAGAGACATTTTTAACTGTCACACCGGGGAAGGGGAACATGCCAGCATTTCGTGAGAATGGGCCAGGGATGCCTCTAGAGACTCAAATGCAAAGAACAGCCTCCTTACAATAAAGAATCACCCAAATGTTTGACAGAGTCAAGGCTAAAAACTCCTGGTCTAAAAATAACCACTGGGGGAGGGTTGCTGGCTCCCAGAATCTGGTTTAGGCCAAGGCCCCTCTCCAGAAAACTGCACATTAGGAGAAACAATGTGCATATAATTCTAATTCAAATACCACTCGTAAGCCCTAAAGCCTTCTGATTTCTGTGAAATAACTAGACATCATCAATCTTCTTCTGAATTAAAAAGCAAACTTATGATATAAGTAAGCCTAGCTAATTTAAAACTGTAATCCAGAACATACTGGGATTCGGAAGGGATTAACTTAGAAATTGAGCAGGGCGATCCAGGAAAAAAAAGTCGTAATTTGACTAGAGATGGTCAATGGGAAGAAACATCGTTTCAACCCTCTGTGGAGCCTCTTTGCACCTCAACCCCAGCCCCAATGTGCCACTCCTGTCCTTACACCCCACTCCCCGGGGTGGGGGACCAGTGCGGTAGGGCTTCCTTCCAGTCAGCCAGACTGTGCCTCGCCAGCAGCACCAAAACACTTTTGCGAAGCCATCTAACTCATATTCAGAATCCATCCCAATTAATCTTAATTGGAAATGTTTCACAACAAATTTCTAGGGCTAAGGATGTTTAACTATCATTAAATTAGGAAATGACTAAATGCTTCCCATAAGTGAAGCAGCATGGGAAAACTTAATGACAGCTTGTAAAAAGTTAAAATTAGAGTTAACTGGAGCCATTTGCTTGGGAGCCATCCCAAACCCTAAGGGTCCAAGCAGGAAACACCATGAGGAGAATGAAGAAAATAAGGGTGACCCACAGTTACAAGCAACAAGAAGTGACCCTAGAAGCAGGATGACTGGGGGTGTCATCTCAGGGGACTACCGAGGCTAATACCACTTCTCAAAGGCTCAGAAACAGGCTAAGTGAACTCTGAGACATAAACATTCACGTGTACATGTGTGCATGCATTTTATGCTGTCTATCCATCCTTCCACTCTTTTATTCTGCAATGCTGGGGACCAAATGCAAGGCCTCGCACATGCTAGGCAAGTGCTCTACCACTGAGCTATACACCACACACCAGCTCAACACATACAAGGGGTTTTTTCTTTCCTTCTTATTCTTTAAGCCAAGTCCAGGGAGTGATGAACAAAATACGCAAGATGAAGGAGAAATTACAGGAGAAACCACTAGAACAAAGTAAATTGATACTGTCCAGGTCTTAAAAGATCAAGAGTAATCATTATATCATGATGCTTAAAATGTAGGTCAATGTGCTACCACGTTATGAGATGTCTAGTTTTTAAAGGTATCAGGAAAACAAACAAGATCGAGTGAGGACAGGATTTAGGATTTAAGATTCAGGAGTCCAGGCTGCATTGTCTTTCCTGTCACCAGATGTCTGTACGATCAGGGATTTGATCTGGGATTTGGACAAGCTGATCTCTAAGAGTCCTTCTAGGTGGGCCATGCCCTTTATCTCACCCCAAGTACAGATGCAACACTGGGTTCCATCTGTCCTGCCCTTCAACAAAACTATCAGTTCTGGATTCAGTCCTCCTCAGACCAACAATTAGGTTGCAATCCAACAAGAGCATTTGAGTCAACCTTAGGCCAGGCCCTGAACTTGGCCCCATGTGTGAAACCTATTCCTGAGCTTCAAGGAACCAACTGTTCATAAAACAGCAGACAGCCACTCAGCTGTGGGGGATGTACAGTGAAGACACAGAAGATATAGAGGCAGAGTTCACAATACAATGATTTGCACTTCTTTCTGTTAATTATTTTCTCATCCCCCCCCCCACTTTTGTGGTTATGCCCTAAACAGCTTTCTATTTATTCTGTAAACTGCCAGCCCCTGACTAAGCCAGCTTCTTCAAAAGTGTTAACTGATCCCAGACATCGTCTTCATAGCATGAGCTTTGCTTTACCAGTTCCACCTCCCACTGGTGCAAAAGAATGACCATCTCACTTCAGCTTCCAGAGTTCTCTGCCTGTTCAATTGGTCATTCAATAATTACTGAGTGCTTCCTAGGTAACAAGCTCTGTTTTTAATGCTGACAGGTAAACATCAAGTCCCAGGTTTCACAGAGCTGTGCTGAAGACAATATAGAAATGGGAAAGAATTAAGGGTTGAGTCTCTGAGGATGTAAAAAGGCAGGAGGGGTCCCTTTCCCCACTTCAAGCTAGTGGGGCTGCAAGGACAGCCTTACTAAGTACATAAACTGAGGTGGGAAATTTTTTGCTTTTGCTGGTCTTCATACTGCTCAACTCACCCTGCAACAAGTAAAATAACATTAAAATGGACTAGAACCATTTTTCTGAAAAATAGTTAAGTCAAATAAGACAGCAAAGCCCAAAATAGCTGAAGAGTTCACACTGTACAGTGTTGTCAAATCATCTGCATTCAGTCAAACCTGGCCTATTAAACCAATGCCAAGAGGCAAAAGCCCAAGGAAGAAATCATCAACAGAAAGTCTTTAGGTGGAGATGTGAAGACAGGACATTCTCAGCTTGTGATAAACTCCACTTCAATACAACAGACACACTATCCACCATGCTAACGAATACCTGTGTAAAGGTATACACCGAGCGGCACAGAAAACCTCAAAAGATGTCTTAAGAGGGGCATAATAGCTGGGCTGTCATCCTGTGCCCCAGAGCCCCCCAGGCCTCTCCAGGCCACCGCACACCTGCAGCAGCAGCATTTAGGAGGAAGAGAAGATGAGAGCACACCTCCAGCCCCGCAGAAAAATGCTGGCGGGTGGGGGATGTAGGCACTTTGGTGTACCGCTCACTGGATCACGCCCAAACTGCTCAGAGGGCAGCTCACCCTGGTCTGCTCCTCAGCGCAGACCCTCACCTCTCCAGCAGTTGTGCTTCTGTCTACATCATAGGTAAGGCTTCTGGGCCATGCTGTTTGACTTTTTCGATTCGAAAATCCACATTTCCATGAGGGTTTAAGAGATTCTAAAGATTTTTCCCTAGCAGAATGAACATTAGATGTCTGAGAAGGTGAATAAGGCTATTATTTTCTTTTCTTTTTTTTTTTTTTTGTGGTACCAGGGATCAAACTCAGGACCTTGCACTTATGAAACAAGCAGTGGAACCACTGAGCTAAATCCCTGACCCAAGGTTATTTTCTAAAAATCATCACTAACAAGGCCCCTGTCTCCTATGCACCTCTTTGTGGCCTTGCTTGCGTCTATGTCCTCTCCCTTGGAATGGGGGGATCATCTGCAACTGTTCTATCAGCTGATACTCTGGGACTTCTGGGGCCACACCATGGGCGACTGCAGCTTCTCCCCAGCCAGCTGAGCACAGGTCCTGGGACCTCAAGTGGCAAAGCAAACTTCACCTGCCCTCCAGCTGCCATGTTGTATGGGGGCCCAATCTTGCCCTGCAGCCAAGTCACACACACACATACCCTGAAATCCTCTGAGAAGAGACATGCCCAAGGATCCCAGGTGCTCTAGGTCCCCATGGTTCCACCAGCCTGCAATAGCACAAGGCCCCAAACCAGAACCACCCAGCCAGGACCCTCTTGAATCACCAACCCACACAAACTACCACAGAGAAGGAAATGATATTGTCCTCTTAAGTCATTAGTCTTGGGGTAACTTGTAAATGGCAACCACAACTCGCATAGGACTCCTGTGGTGACCTGGGGAGATGGTCTGAGCAGAGATATGGCTAGGGCAGGACAGCCAGTGGGGGGGGGGCTTCATTAGCACCCTGGATTTTGACTGGAAGGTTAGTAAGGAGTGCAGACAGAGACCTGAAGTAACAGAACACAGAGGACAAGGTGACTTCCTGGAGATAGAAGCGAGACCAAGAAGCTGAAAATGACTCATTTTCTAGTTGGGGTCACCTGCTAGGAGATGGTGCCAAAGCCTCATCTGAGTGCATGAGTTCTGTGTGTATCTTTTAAAAACTGATTTCAAGCACAAATAGTAACTCACACTGAGCCCTGCCCGGCCTACCCTATAAATGGTTAGGGTGGTCTAGACTTCAAGGCAACTGTCTATACAAAAACAACTGGCTGAAGCCTGGAGGCCTGCAAGGTTATAGTGAAATTCATCAAGACCCCCCCGGTGGGTTTACATTCCTGAGAGGCTCAACAAATACTGGCTCGATAGACTGCACAAAGGAAAACTGCTGGGGCCCAACCCCGACTGGCTGACCTTAATCATACAGCATCTAACTTAACCACAGCTTGCCTTGCACAATCTGGGACCCATCAGGCAACTGTTTAAAAGCCAAATTTGTTTTCTGCTTTGTGGCTTAGGAACAAATGGTCCTGGGGGCTATTTAGGGATTGATTCAAGGGTGAGCCAAGGAACAACCATCTTCAGGTCCCTCCAGAAAACTGCACATTTGGATTAACATAAAGAAAAGCGCCCCTTCCACTGCCTGACTGCCCTCGGGAGGAACACGGTAATGGCAGTGAGGTAAACACAAACACTTGTGCACCAACTGTCCAGGTGACTTTCATTTCCATGGGAAAACCCTCCACTGATGGGAGTTCAAAGCCACAGTGGCAGTCCAGTCGGCAAACCAAACCTCCCCTAACCTTGGGTCTACTGTGCACCACCACAGCTGGGTCAAAGCCACCTTTTAAAATGTGAGGTTACAACAAAAATCAGACAACAGAAAACATTTATTTCAGTCCTAGAGGTACCAAGAGAAGGAATCCAGGTCCATGAATGAAGACTCGCTAGCGGAACATGTAAAAAATAAACACCTATCTTACACGTTCCGCTCAGTGAATGACCAGCTCAGAGGTTGTGTCAATGTCACTTTTATTACCATGAAAACAAAGTCATTTTACAAGTACTCTGTGTCAGCATCACAGAAAATAGCTCTTGGCAGGCCTTTCACACCTCAGTCCTGCACTCTCATTTTATAATGAGTAACAGACTCAGAGAAAAGATCTAAAGGCTGCAGAGTGGCAAAATCAGCATCTAAGTGGAATGCCCATGCCGGAAGATGTCCTGTTATGCACCTGGCCATCTCCCCACTGGATTCTCCAACCAAGCTTAACCCTGAGAAAGCCAAGTGGGCGAAGTCCAAGCTGTCAGACAAGGGCCTTGCCTACAAGGAGCTGATGACCCAAGGAAGATTACAGCATAAGAAAGACAGCAGGGAAGGACACCTGCAGTGTTCTCACTCTAAGGTTAGAACTCCTG
The DNA here is from genome assembly GCF_012274545.1 of Fukomys damarensis. NCBI lineage: Eukaryota > Metazoa > Chordata > Mammalia > Rodentia > Bathyergidae > Fukomys > Fukomys damarensis. The sequence continues at coordinate 3,709,800 of NW_022900935.1, forward strand.
GTGTCCCTGTTACCCAGGATCACGGAGTATTGGGAGTTCCTTTCAATGGCTTCTCCAGACAACCAAAGTACTAACTTTCCTTTTAATCATAAAAGAGCAACCTCTCTAAAATGTATGACATAGTCCGTCTGAGTTTTTCCACAACGCAAATGAACATACAACACAGTTAGACCATTTTTTTGCCCTGGTCTGAAGACACCAGATATACATCTACTTTACTTCTGGAACACAGCCCTCTGTCTGCTTTTTAAAATTTTCTGCCTCTTCTGTTAGGCTGAGAACTATACTTTTGCTTTCTCATCAAATATATTGCTTCTAATCTGTTATACGTTGGAAAAACAGAAAAGTAAAACTCAGTATGAAAGAAACAAACTAATTCTGAGACCAGGAATAAATCAAAGATTCATAACTTGGGATTCAAGAATTACAAGCTCACACGCAGTTCATAAGTACTTTGACCCAATGTGAAGATTTGTATGTGTACGGCTTATGCAGACATTTTTCATTCTAAGACTCCAAAGACACAGAGAGCAGTAGCAGCAGCACCACCACCACCACCACCACCATCATCATCCCCACTTTCCATATAACTTGCAGGGTAGAACTAAGCAAGTCACCAAATACTTCCTCAGAGCCTCAGTTTTCTCCACCTTGAAGGTGCCTTGAGAACAAGGGACCTCATCTGGCCAGGAGCCTCCCCCTTCCCCCAGTGCATCTTCCCCAAACAGCAGGACTCTTCAGAGCAAGGGCTTCACTACCAGGACTTTTACATAACGTTTTGGGTGCTCAAGGGCCCGTTCCTCCTGATTTTTCCTTCACTTGACATAGGTTTTCCTTTTAGGCTGCCAGTCTTACAAAGGTAGGTGGAGTGTTGTTGCAGTTTCCAAGTCATTAGGACCAATAAAGGAGGGAAGATTTCTATATTACTCACCTCCACTACCCACCCTGCCCTGGGTATCAAGTAGCACAGGGACCAAAGATTCCCTAATGCCAAAATGAAAGGAAGGGCAGAGGACAGTAAGAGTCGACCAATCTCAGGTTCATTCACAAAATCCAGGTTTTCCCTTGGATTTTCTGTACTCCATTATCCCCTCATTTTGCCAGCTTTTTAAAGGCCTCCGACCCGTTTCTCTGGCCCAGGAAGAGTTCCACCACTGAGCCTGCTCCCATTTGCTGGTGTTCCCATGTGACAGGCCTAGAGAGTCCTCAAGCTCCCTTGACACCTTGGCCAACACTGAGAATTTCCACATGCATCTCCCCAGTATATTTATTCCAGAGAACTTAGCAACTCACATACAGGCTCTGTGTCAAACTCTGCAACAGCCATTATTGGATTTTTCCCTTACACATCCCTTCAGGAAGTAAAATATCCGAAATGACTCACACTCAAGAGCTGGAGCTATGCTTATGTTTACAGCCCCAACCCTCTAACGGCTGAACACAGGACAGTTTCTCTACAGAGATCAGAGTTTACCTGGAGACAATGGTGGCATGGCAAATATTCCCACAAGGAGCCAGCTACCCAGCATCCCAAGGGAGGGAGACCGGCACAGCAGAGTCCGTACTCAGGGCTGATTCTAGTGTTCTAACCTCCTCTAGAAGGCAGGTGGTCTTTCTTCCTGTACTCTCCAACTCTTATCAACTCCCAACATGCAAACGGAGGCCACCCATACCCACCAGCACCAACGCCTCAGACAGCTTGCTGACCCATTTCCACACAGAAACTCAGTTCCCAGCCTGCACTCTACCAAGAGGTGACTGCCACCTCCTGTCTGTGACTCAGACACAAAAGAGGCAACGGTGACGATGCAGAGGAGATCCTATGGATGGCCGTGGGCAAATCCACTGCACAGAGGGCTCTGTTTGACTTCCGTGCTGTCTGTGTGCCTTCTCATGAGCTACCTGACAGCTGGAGCAATTTCTCTCGGGTGTGTCTCCTTCACCTATCCAGGCTTTAAAACACAGAAATGGTATAGCAAAGGAAAACTTAGAAACCATCGAAAAGAGAAAATTTGAGGCCCAGATTTTTTATAACTAATCAGATCTATCATACAAATAAACAGCAAATGAACCAGACCAGGAAACAAATCCTGTATTATACATTAGTGCTTTTCCTCTGCTTATAGTTAAGTCAAAATTTAAGAAGACAGCTGGGTTTATACCCCCAAAATACTGTCTTGAATAAAATCCTACATTATTAGGACTATCAGTAGCAGTACTCAGAATATTTATATAAGGGCTGGTAGTGTAAGCTTAGTGGTAGAGTGCATACTTAGCATGCAAAAGGCTCTGATTTCAGTGCCTAGCACCAAAAAAGCGAAAGAGGATTTATATATTTCCCAGATCATCTTTGAAATGAACTGCTCTTTAGGGATGAAAACTACCAAGTCACCAAAGTATAAAGCAATTTTGAAAGATTAAAGAACTAACATCACTGAGGGCCCATGGAAGACCAGGCCCTGCCCTGTGTGAGCGGGAGGAGAGGCAAGCAGTGCCTGCCCAGCCAAACCACCACTACTCCAGTTTCACAAGGAAGCAAACAGAGGCTCACACAGGTCAGGTGACTTGTTCCAGAGCCTGTGCACTGATGGCAGGGAAGGACCGCAAACCAGGTCCACCTCCACGCCCAAGCTCCGAGACTGATGGACAAACTCAACTACAGAAAAACTAATTTGTAAGGCCTTCTGGGAAACAACTTGCTAGCTCACAAAATCAGATAGGGGAAATGAGTGTTTTTTCCGGCAAATTATGGGCAAGTGTTTCTACCGCCAAATTTTGAAATCTGTCATCTTGGACTCTCTTCTCACCAACACTCTTACTGGCAGGTGGATCTCTCAGAAATACTAAAGCCTTTTTCAGAGAGCTTCTCTTGATGGTTTCCTGGACCCCTTCAGAAGATCCACCAAGGGCCTGTCACCTATAATCTGATCATAAATGCTTTGCAGATGTCTACAGCTGCTGCCTCTGCACGATCCTGGTTCATGTAACAAGCAACTGATCCTTCCACTTTGTCAACTGGCAGGGAGACACATAATTAGGGACAATCCCAGGACATCTTCAATGGATGCCATACGTGCTGTGCTGTCCATGTCCCCCACAATGGCACATGAAATTCAAAGGCCTTTCTCAAAAATCAAAGACAATTGAAGCCAAGTCCCCTACATTTAACTGTAACAGTTAAGAAAAAAAAAAAAAGTTTGGAAAACATAGTCCACATGTTCACTGGCTAAGAAAAGTAAATTCCCTTTTTCATAGCAGAAGCAGCCAACTCACATGAACCTTCTCCCAAACACATTTACAAGATGGCCTGGATGCAATCTGTAACATTTGGACATGGGTTTATGTACTCCAAAATAAAGTGCTGTGCCTGCCTTCCAAAGGTGAGGAGACCTCAGTCCAACTAGCAAAGTGCAGACAGACCAGTCTTCGCGGAAAGGATGCAAGATTTAAGGATATGGGCGGGGCCTCAATCCGTTCAGGCATTTTATCTAGACGGGATGGTGCTGCCTCTGACTTCCATCCAAAGGAAGGCCTGAGGAAAAGAACACAATGCTTATGCATCAAAAATGCTCTCCACCCAACACACCGAGGCCTGAATTCAGGTCCTTCCCACTGAGCTACATCCCAGCTGCATTCATTCATCCATTCATTCACGGACAGGGTCTCACTAAACACTGAGTGGGGTTCAGGGTGGGCTGGAACTTGCAATCCTCCCACCTCCACCTCCCAGAGGGCTGAGGTGGCAGACATAGACTTATTTAAAAATTATTATTGTAATTTTTCCTTGACACATAATAATTGTATATTTGTGGGGTACGGTGTCAGATTTCAATACATGTATACAATGTATAATTACCACATCAGGATAACTGGCATATCCATCACCTTGGGTATGTATCATTCCTTTACGTTGCAAACATTCATAATTCCCTCTACTAGCTATTTTGCAATAGTCAATGTTGTCAATGACAGTTACCCTACTGTGCTACAGACCATCAGATTCCTCCTATCCCCCCCCACCCCGCACTCGGCTGTTTCCTTCCTGGGTTCCCAGGCTTCTGTTTCAGATGCCTGTGTGTGAATGAATTCAGGAAACTCCACCTAACCTCGGCCGCTCCGTATCCGCTTGCCCTATCCGACTCAAGGGCCACACAAAGGTGCAGCACAGTGGAGCACAGCAGAATCCTGCAAGTGGACCCCCACGCCCCCAGATGTATCACCAAGGCTCTGATATACTTTGGTGACCGAAATGTACATTTAGCAATCAGTAATACACTTGCAAATTTAACCCCAAATTTGTCACCATGCTCCTCTGTTCTGGTTAATATCAGTACTCACCAAGCAGGAAGATGTCAAAAATGGCATCTCCTGGCTTCAGTTTACCTATGATAGAACACCTTGCAGGTCTTGGCCGGTGACAGTCAGGTCATCTGCTGCCACCATGCCCCCTGCTTGTCCTAAGAACCACTGCCACCCTCTGTTGTACAGTCGCAGTAGAAAATCAGTGGGATTCTCAGCATCCACACGTGTACAGCAGAGCCGCAAATAAAGGAAAGCGACACAGTGCTCCAGACGTGAGTGTAGGTGAGGGAAGTAAAACCGCTGAGAGCTTCAATCATAATCTTTCATGAATATGAAAAATGCCACAGGCCCCTTACAGCCCGCTCTGAGAGCAGGGGAAGGAGCAACTGGAGATAAAGGTGCTGACCCATTCAAGGGCTTGAGATACTGTCATCCTCCTCACCTCCAGTTGGGGCACTTCTCACTCACGGTGGAAAAGTATGGCGAAGGCCACACAGAGTACGCAACTGAGCCCCCAGGGAGACTCACTCCAGCACAGCCACAGCAAGTGGCCCTTCTAGTATTCCAAAGCTAGAAATGCATCTCCCCGAACCCCCGTGCCCCTCGCCCAGGGAAACTGGAGAAACTGTTTACCAGGGACCTCAGCAAAGCCAGGCCCAAACTCACCAGTGGGACGGCTTCATGACTCAAAGGGAAAACTTCTTTGCTTTAGTTTGCCATTGTTTTTTAAAATACTTACCTCCCAAGTTCTGAGACCAAAACTAATGGGAAGGCACTGCAAGACAGCTTGAAAAAGAAAGCAGAAGGGGTTGCTTTGCTAGGCTTCTTCCTCTAAAAAGAAGGTAGAAATCAATTCACTTTCCCCTTTTAACCCTTGAATCCCCAGAGAATGAAAGTGTTTGGATGGCCTACAAATGCTCAGCTTTCCGGCAGGGCCCCAGACAGGGAATCCATCCATCCAAGTATTGTTCTTACCTCCCACCACCTCCTGCAGCAGGGGAGGGACCAGGCACATGGCTCGGAGGTCACACTCCTCGCTTACAGGATCGTGGGAATGCTTACGGAAACCCTTGTCACAGCTCTGCCAGCTGGAATTACCGCTTAGGGAGAGGCTGGAAAACTAGGAGTGCAGGATCCTACACCAGCGGCAGGGAGGCAGATGTATGCTATCTCTGAAACAAATATTAATGACCCGACTGCACTCTGTAAACATGTACAGCTTTAGTGTGCTTCACTGAGACCTCATAGAGAGGAAAGAAAAAAAATAGGAAGCTGGGCCTCTCTTTTAGCACCCCACCAAGTGTCCTGCTGCTCACCAGCTTTGGGAAAGCAGGTTTCAGTAAGAAAATTCGATTAGAAAATACACTAAGGTCATCAGAGGATAATGAGTGAAAAGAGGTTTTCCTAAGCCTCTCAGTGCCAAGTTGCACCCCAGGTAATTTGAAAAATGACCACTGGGGCTTCCCATCACTTTGAGGAATACAAATGTGCAAAGGCCCTGGGAATTGCCCCGCTTGTATGTGGAATTGGATTAGGCTACCTTGTCTGTTTGCTTCCTGTGAGACTCAGCATAGGACATAAGCACTGTGCCAGGTGCCAATGTCTGCACGTCAGCTCGCAAACTCAGGAGTGGTGCCAAGAAGGTGGGGACACGGGTGGTGTGTTTGACTTCCCACCAGGGGCTGATGGCCCAGGAAGTCTTCACAGTCATCAGCAAGGCCTATTCACTCTTACTTTTGGTTTCATAAATGTCCCCTGGCTGAGGAAAATGGCTTAGCTCATTCTCACAGGAAGATTAAATTCAGAGCAAGGGGGCAAGAGCAAGAATCCGTTTCCAATCAACAATGGAAAACAGCTTCAATCCTCAGCCAGAATTCATTCTTGCATGTTGCAAAAATCACTTGTGTTACACCCAAGACCACAAAAGTTCAAGGACGTATGCAACATGGTGGTACACGCTTGACAAGAGTTGCCTGTGTCAAAGAGACCTGCTGAGAGGCAGGAAACGACAATCCCTTGGAAGGTATCCCAAAACCCCCGAGGGGGGAACGGTGAGCTGAAGACCAGTACTCCCCATTCCTGTGAATGTCCCACATTTGCAGGAATTGGAGTTCTGAAGCCATCTTGGACAACTACAACCACAGGTATTTCTGACCACAGGGGGAAGAAGTTACCAATTAGTAAAGCCTTTGAGTTGGAGGTCTTTTGTCCTTAAAGAATCATGGACTCTCAGAATCAGTGATTCTGGAGTCCCACTGTCCTTGTAGGGGAGCTCACCATTCACCCTACACCATCTGCACTCCACCCACCAGTGGTCCTTCCTTGTCCAGAGTCACGCCTGAAATGTGCCAGTTCTCTGCCATGTGATGCTCCCCAAAGGCCCAACAAGAGCTATCACAGACTCTCTGAAAATAGCACACAGTATTCCTGACAGAGTCAGCCCTCATTTTTGCTTCATTTTCCTTTGTGCTTTTCCCCCTAGTGCTAGGTAGGCCTCGTATGTGCCAGCCAAGTGCTCTACTACTGAGCCACATCCCCAATCCAGTCCCTGTGCTGTTCTTTCTGAGGGACTCAGATCCTAACACACAGTACTTCTGCTGCAGTTTTCCTGCTGCCATCCATGTCCCCTGGGCCCAGACACAAGGCCAGCAGGATGAGCAGAGCACAGCCAGGTGTGTGTGGGGTGGGGCAGGCAAACAGACTTTTCCCACAGCTGAAGAAAAACATGCACATGTTACTGACAAGTCCAATAAACTGCCTAGAAAGTACCTGGAGGTATAATCATTCAGGAAACACTTTAATAAAAGATACCTTTGTGATGAATAGACGCTGGCAGGGATGATGTGAAAACAATTGGCTCTTTATGTAGATGGAAGCATTTCTCCTGAAATCCAACTCTTTACACTCAGTCCAACCTTTCTTTACAGTGAAAAGGTAAATTTTAGTCCAACCTCAGACCAACTGCTTTGAACTGCAACCCCTGGATCCAAGCAAAGAGCTGCCCTGCCACTAGCCATGGGGGTCTGTGCACCTGCGATCAATGCACAGCAAGAAAGTCTGCAGATATCCCCATGGCGGTCCCTGGGGAGGGATTCAGAAGCAGTGACTGTATAGGCAGGCAGCAGTGCACCTGCTCCACCAACTTCCTCTTAGTTCATCCTTGACACACAATTACACTGAAAATCATGGTTCCAAAACAATTAGAAAACATACGTAATATAATGAAATGATAAGCAGGACTGAAATTCTTGCCTATGCTGCTTGTGTTCTACCTATAGCTGCCAGAGAGGGGACACATGGCATGGAGGTGGCCTGAGCCCACCAGGAGTCCATTTCCTTACAGACTTTTCTTGGAAGTGAGTGCGGGGGTATGCTCAAGAACACTGCACAGATCTGGGACTCTGCTTTGTTGCGGACCCAGCGCAGGGAAAGAAAAGTCTCAAAGGCAGGAAGGGGAAGGATCTGTCAGCCAGGTAACAGGGTTGGGGGTGTGACCACACACTCATTCAACTTCCTCCTCTGAGCACCTGTCTGTAAAACAGGCCACCAGCTGGGAACCGTGAGGATGTTGGGCACGTCAACCCCTTTGCACAACATACACTCGGTGGTTTCCATTACTCAGAACCCTAGAAGTGCAGAAAGGACAACTTCATACCCTCCTTGGGTGATGCCGGGTGAGGGTAGCTCACCTGGGGGGCTCTGGGGCACAGGGCTAAAAAAAAAGCAGCACCAAGATTCTCAAAAGCACAGGAAAGTGACTCACGGGGGCCTTTCAAAACCATCATAGTAGGCTGCCTCTGATGGAATTAATTATGGGAGCTTGGTTACCTTTAAAGTTTGTGACTTCTAGTTACAATGGGCCTGCATTATTTTTTAATAAAAAAAAAGGCTAAAGAATTTTTAAACCGATGAATTTTTTAAAAAACAAATATCCAGAACTCAACGCTGTAATTTAGACCTCAGTACAGTGTTAGAATTCTGTCTCAGAATTGAGAGACCCAGTTTACTTATGAAACTTAAACCAGATGTTCGCATTCAAACTAATTCAGGCTGGGGGAGAGCACTGTAGGAAGGTGGAGATGAAACAAGACTGGCTTCGGGAATGAATGATTTTTAGGTGATAGATAAATGGGGCTCACTGTTCTAATATATGCTTGAGATTTTCCATAAATTGGTTTTTAATGTATTGCTTGGCAGTGCTGGGGATCAAATCCAGGGCCTCAGGCCTATTAGGCAATCATTTTACAGCTGAAACACATCCCTAGTCCGTAAAGTTTTTAAAACTTTTTAATGAAGCGACCCTTGCACCAAATCTGGCTCTCATAGGTTCCCAGGCAGCCGAGTGGACAGCAGGCAACTCTGTCCCTTCTGCAGTCAGTCCAGGGAAGCCCTCTGGGGAGGGGCAAAGGGACTCCCACCCCCGGCAGCTCTGCAGCATCACAGCTGCTCTGAGGGACTGAAACAACACAGGGTCCTCAAAAGTCACCAAGCCCTTCTGGTGGGAAGCTCTGCTTCCCTGGAGGCCCCAGCTGGGTACTGTGTTTAGGAAAGTTCAATGGATTCTGGCTTCACTTTAGCTGCCTTCTACGCATCATGGAAATACAGCTCCTTCGTGCAGTGAAAACTAACTCTGCACCAATTTCGCTATTTGCATTCATTGTACCAACATCCAGGAGTGGTGAATTATGTACAATGCAGAACTGGTTTGATTTCAATTTTTCTGCCAAAAAACTTAATTAAAATAATTACAATTTTCTCTACAATGAGCATGTCTTCCTTTTATAAAAGGATTTTGAAAAACCTCCTTATTTTAAATAAGATCACGTATTATTGAACTACAATAATACTATCTAATTTAAAACCCAGCTTTAAGGAGATATAAGTCTAAGGGGAAGTGGGGAGGGGAGAGGAAAGGAAAGAAGGGAAAATAAAAAATATGAAGAAAGGAAACAAACAGAAATAGTCTTTGTAAATAGGGAAGGGTGAAGAGGGTGAAGGGAGGGCAAGGGAATGGGGAAAAATAAGAACGAAGACACACCATGTAAAGGTACAAGATCCCAATGATGAATGTAACTATATTGTTTACCTTAACTGTACCAATAAATTTAATGGGAAAAAAAAAAGAGATATAAGGCTGCTTGGGTAAGTTTCAGGTCCAGAGATGTTCTGCAAAACCACATGAGTCAGAACTCAAACAATGCTGTTACCCAAGCTCGCCTTGAACTTGCAATCCTCCTGCCTCAGCCTCTCAAGCAGCTGGGATTACAGGTGCATGTCATCATGCTTGGATTCAAATACTTTTCATGTGAAAGTGAACATCTCCAGTGTGCCAGATATTGTGCCAGGTATTTTACAAACAAGGAAACCAAGGTGCAGAAGGCCAGGTCACTGACTACAGCTGCACTGTGGGTGTGTCGTGACAGCAGTGTGAGGGTGTTGACCAGACGCAGCCCTCCTCATCCGGGAGACACTTCATGATGAAGCTACAGTCCCTCTCACCACGGAAATGCAAATACATAAAATACCAGGGGGTTCACTGACCTCTCCAATCTGCCCACTCACTAGTTCAAAACTCTTAAAACTATCCTCTCTCATATCAATAGAATTTTACTGAGAAATAATGACAAACGCAAAGGAATTATTTATACCAAACACTGTGTGCCTACACCCTGTCTGGATGTATAAGGTTTTGTGACAATGAACTGTTCATGGGCTCCTAAAGGCAGCACTATCCTTGTGGGCACTGGCCTGGCATTTCTACTCATTCTCTGCCACCCTCCTTGTTGGACCTCAACCTGACACACTGAAGTCACCTTCTGGGAATCCAGTCCCAAGTCCTGGGGCCAAATCAGCCCTGTCAATGAGGAGGTGGAATTCAGACAAGATACCGAGAATAGAATTTTGCCAAATAATTCCCAATTGAGAGGAAAAACAAAACATAACAAAATTTTAAGCCACAAACTCTGACCAAGGAATTCCACAAACGCCCTACACAAAGCTTTGACTCAAAGACACTCCTTTCAGCATTATTTATGATGGCAAAAAGTAAAAACAACCTTAATGCACAACATATGTAAATTACAGTATAGTCATAAGATGAAGCCCTGTGAAATTATTAACGGGAAGTTTGTAAGAGACTTTGCTAACAGGAAGAAGCACAAAGAACATTTAAAGTATGAAAACTATGTTTTAAAATTATGTTTAAAGAAGACTGGGGGAAAACCCTCCGAAAAAAGTAAAGTACAAGTGGTTTTATCCATAAGAAGAAACTGTGACCTTTTATTCCTTATCTTTTTTGCATTTTGTACAAGGAAAACTTGCACTTTCCCCCTCCTACCCTTTTCTTCTGATTATGAATGTAATGCAAACACTCTGTAAATGACTCAAGCTTACAAAAATAGTTAAGTCCCCCTAGAAGCCTATCACCTAGAGACACTGCACAGGCAAGTACTAGTAATAATTTGATTCCTAGTCTTCCAGTTTTTAGCGGGGGGGGGGGGGGTTGTACCAGGGATGGAATTCAGGACCTTGCAGTTTCGGGGCAGGTGGAGGAACCACTGAGCTAAATCCCTAGCCCCTTGCAGATATTTTTTAATAAGCATTATCATTTTAACTAATTAATCTATCCATCTATCTATCTATTTATTTATTTATTTTTGAGACAGGATCTCACTATGTCATTCAGGCTGGCCTTGAACTCACAGTGATCTTGACTCAGATTCCTGAGGGCTGGGACTGATTACAGGTGTGCAGCACCATGCCTGGCAACAGTGTTTTTAGAATCAAATAATTTATTTTAAAAAACAATCCCTATGATACCAAACATATCAAAACAGTCACAGAAACAGTTAAAGATTGCCCGGGGCAGGTTGTGGAAATGAAGAATAGCTGCAAACAGGGGCGAGGAATCCTTCTGGGATGAGGGACGTGTTCTCCGAGGGGACTGTGGTTTTTGTTGCACAACTCTGTACAATTACTGAACATTTACAAAACTACTTTACACTTAAAGCTGCGGAATCTTGTGGTATGTAAATCCACCACTCAATAAAGCAGCTGGAGAAAAACAAAACACAATCTGGAGACTGGAGGCAGAGACAGCTATGTCTGGGAGAGGGAGCCCTTGGCGTCACGGCTCTGTAGTCAAGAGCACGCGGCAGGTGCAGTTGGTGGGAACAGGAGGACACAGTGGTTGCTCACCTGGACAGAGGCCACCAGGTGGGAGGGGCAGCTCCAGGCTCCACGGCATTCTAAACTGAAGCTGAGCTGCCAGGTTCGCCTCAGGTGCACACAGGAAGGAGCCATCACAGGCCAAGTGCCTCGAGTGTGCACAGCTCGGACGCACTGTGTGCCAGAAAACTGAGAACATACTGCTCTCACTCATCAGTAACTTTAAAGCCACCCTTGACAAGATATCCCTACCTGGAAGTACTTAAACAAAGGGGAAAGGCATCAGCAAAATAAGCCAGGCATGCTGGTGAGTGCCTGTAGTCCTGGCTACTTAGACGGCTGAGGCAGGAGGACTGCTAGCACCCAGGAGTTTGATACCAGCCTGGGCAATACAGTGAGACCCCATTTCAAAGAAAGGAAGTTAAAATGAACAACGGGAAAACAAGCCATTTTGGAAAAGGAGAATGGAAGACTATGTTACACAGAAGGCACAATGATTATGACCTAGAAAAGCAAGCCGGATGCCTGAAAAATCATAAATGTGTGTAATTCTCTTTTAAAATAATTGGCAGTTAGTTATATATCAAAATATTTTTTAAATGTTTCCTCTCTTCTGGGCACCTACTCTGAAAAGACTCAAGCTGATACCAGCAGCCTGAACGAAGCTTTAACTTCCAGACATAAAATTCAACACTGAATGTTTTCCCAGATTATAACACCACTGTCAGAAACATGACAGCCAACACGGTAGGTATCGCAGTGGTCCCGGAGATGGCCTCGGCCCAGCCACAGGGGAAACAGTCACCTTGGGTGGCCTCACTAGAACACTGTGTCACACGGATGAGCAGTGCCCGCTAAGCTATCTGCACTCACAGTAGTTAGACCAGAGGAAGTGTATTTTAGGTGTGACTGGAACAGACTCCAGGTTACTCTATGACACTCTCGCGCTCCCACACCTAATGAGCCTTCTTCAGCTGGGGGACAGGGTAGAGAGAGCGAACGGGAGGAGGTAGGTGTGGGGAAGCAGGACGCCGCTCGGGTCTGGGATGGGTGGGCCTTTCCATTCACCTTCTTCTCCCAAATGGCTTGTTGTCCTGTTGTTCACTTTAACCTCCTTTCTTTGAAATAGGGCCTCACTGTATTGCCCAACCTGCCAGCCAATCAAACACCAAGGGATTGTGGTCTGTACAGAGGGAGGCCAAAAATCTCCAAGTAACCAATGTGAGACGGGCCTCAAGAGCAAGCAGGGTGGTGAGTCCCTGGCACTGACAGAGTCCTGGGGCAGTGCCCAGGCAAAGCAAACATCCAGAACGCCCACATTCTCTGCAGGCGCTTTCCACCTGCCGGAGGGGGGTTTCCTCCAGCTACAAATCCAAGTGAATCCAAGTGAATGGGCTGTCTTCCCTCCTCCTTCCTTCCACGCTGTGGGTGAGCGTTTATCATTTGATTAATATTTTTCTACTTTTCTTGCCCCAAGTTGAGGTATGTTTAGAGACGAAACTTAATGTGTTAGCTCCCTTCCAGCAACCTCCTAATCCACAAAACCCACAGGCAAAATTTTCCAAGCCATTTCATTTCTAAACCAGGAATCAAACTTGGTTACAGTCGCGAACATTTGGACCAAAAGAAGCCAAGTGTTCCAACCTCCCTCACCTATGATAAATGTGGGGTTTTCCCCCCATTCCACTGCAGATGATTCACATTCGAAGCTGCCTGGTGACCAGAATGACTCTAATCCTAGTTTGGCAATAAGCTGCCACCACATCTCCTGGGGGAGGCTGTTTTCAGTACCAGCCATTTAATCATTTGCCTTCTCACATCCAGAAGATCTCTCCTACCCGGGTGACATGTGGATTCCATCAACACTGCTATTGACTTACCCTCCCATCTCCCTTCACCACAATAGCGCCGTGACCCTGACGGTCACTTGGCCACCTGTTGCTCCTTTCCCATCAGATCTGACGTGCGTGTCGCCTTTCTAGGCCGTGGGTCACACGTTATGTACTGGCCACGGCCTGGATGGGAGAATCTTGTGTCCTGAAATGATCTGGCACTGGAGGGGATGAAGGGTTAAAAGCAATCATCTGCAGCTGAAGAGGTAAGGGGAGGTGGAAAGAGACCACTCAGATGCTGCCCCAGGCTGCCCCAACCTCCCCTGACTTCTCCCATCTGGATTCCCTCTGACCCGTGCAGCTGGCCAGGTGGTTTTCATTTGCAGATGAAATCCCAGCAGCTCCACCGCCACCCAAATTCCTGACCCTGGAGTCTCTGTAAGGCTGATGTGCACAAAGTACACTTGTGTAGCACGGAACAGGCCTGAGAGGTCACACTTCCCAAAGCCGGAGCCAGGGCTACAAGAACAAAGTGGGGTCTCGAAGCCTGGAAATGCCGATGACAGCCAGAAGAAACTGGCCCGGAGTCACCACGGGGCGAACGGGGAGAGGGTGGGTCCCTAACGTTCTACTTGGATCACACTGCAGCCTGCAGTGCATGGACACACACGCCAGCATGCTCAGGACGAGAGCTGCTCGCAAGGTGGATTCTGGTTATGTCCAAATAATGGATGGTATAGAATACCTAAAATCAGGCTCTGAAAGAAAACAGAGTTGCGTATGGAAACGGTGATGGTAACGGTTACACCAACACCAGGTTTTGGTGTGCCGGCACTGTGCTAAGCACTTTGCGTGTTAACTAATTCCATCCACAAAACACAGCTCTAAGAGGGCTTTCAGTACTTCACAGGTGAGGGGGCTGAGGTACAGAGATTAAAGAACTTACCAAAGGTCACACATAGCTAGTAAGTGGAACAATCAGAAAATGGGCCCAGACAGCCTGGCTCCAGAGCAATGGTTTTAACTGCCCTGCCCTTCTCTATCTACCCTTACTATTGGTATTAGACACAAATAAACAAATAATCAAAGGCCAGAGAGAAACACTTCAAAATAAACATTCTGCCTGGGTACTGGGATTAATTTTTTTTTTAATACTCGGCTGGTTTTCTAAAATTTTGACAACTTACAAGATCAGAGGGAGAGCATAACTATTACAATCTGAAGTCCTTAAAAAACAAGGAGACAGCGTGCCGGCAAGGGCTGCCAGCCATCAGGGCCAGGCAGGTCTAATGAAACTTCCCCACCGGCTCCTTCACCTGTGCAGCAGGACTGAGGCTCCCTCACCTCGGGCTTGGGGGGGAAAGCAAGAGCCCGCTGGCAGTGCTCCCTAACAGTCTAGCAGCCAATGGTTCCTTTCCAGAGCCTGAACATTGCACATAGCAACAACTACCACTTCTGAGGCCCACCTAGCAGACACTTACAACAGACTGCGTTAGTCAGGCGTAGTGGTACAACCAGTAATCCTAGGACTCTGGGAGGCAGAAGCAAGAAGACTGAAGTTCTAGCCCAGCCTGGGCAACTCAGTGATTAGCAAGACCCTGTCTCAGTGAAGCTCAGTGTCCCGCGCTCATCCTGCAGCGTGGCAAAAAAAAAAAGAGTCTGCTCTCTCAAAACTCCCTGGTAGGTGAAAGGGAGAGAATGAGGTTCAGGAACTTGCCTGAAGTCACTGAACCCACAAAAGGCTGGACTGAGATTCCAATCGGGCAAGGCTGCTTTACTACCCCACTTCCTTTTCAGCTCCAGATCCAGTAGGACACACAGGGCAGCACCACCGCGGACTCTGCTTCACCTTCCTCCAGTCTGGGCGCTCCCTCCCTTTCCCAATGTTTCAGGAATTCCTCGGGCCCTGGAGCAAGGGAGAGCGCTCATGCTAAAATTATGCCGGTGCAGTTGCTGGGTCTCTGTTTACACTGCATGCCTGCTCCCCTGGCTCAACTGTCCCCCACTACCCTTAAGTCAGTCCAAATTCATGGACGGACAAGCTGCAGATCTGAGGAAGAGGCTCCAAACTCCCCTTCTACGGCTGTTCACAAGAATGGTCTATTTTTCTATATTCAACTCGGGAGAAAAGGTGATTGTGTTAGCCATTTTGTTTTGCTCTGTCTTGGTTTTGTTTTTAATTTTATGCTGATAAGAACACTTAACATGATGTCCACCCCCTCTTAGTAAGTTTGTAAGTGCACAATACGTCACTGTCGCCTGTGGCATGTTGTGCAACAGAGCTCCAGAGCTTATTCACCCTGCTTAGATGAACCTTTGTATTTGATTTAGGAGGTGGGCGTGACAGTTTGCAAATACACACGCTGCTGAGGGTTGCTGGTCCCAGTTCTCTCAAACAGGACAAAAGCACAACCCCAGGAAGTCCAGATGGGAAAATGACAGAGTTGCTGTGGCTGAATCTGGACCACTGGAGGACAGGTGTTATTTTACAAAGTTGGACACCTGTGTAAACAGGCACTCTGAGGCTGACACTAAGCTATGCAAAGCAGGAAATGCTTAATGATGCTCCTCCTGACTCAGTGGAGCCAGGCTCTGCTTTAAGGAAACAGATGATCCCAGGACCCTGGTAGGCTGAGGCAAGAGACTCCAAGTTGAAGCCCAACCTGTAAATAAACTTTACAGGGACAGGAATAGGGTTAGGGGGAAAATGTTTTTAAAAAGGAAAGGGATGTAGTTTGGTGTAAGGTCCTGAATTCAATGAGAGAGAGAGAGAGAGAGAGAGAGAGAGAGAGAGAGAGAGAGAGAGAAAGAGAGAGAGAGAAGGAATTGGGCAGACGGGCAGGTGAGCAAGCTTGAGCAAAAGAATGAATATCCTGGTCCCTCCCGGACCTCCCAAGCAAACTTCCTGCTGGGGCTCAATGCATGTGGCACAAGAACTGTCTACCTTTGAGGCTTTTCATAAAGTTCACATGCAGGCTCTCAGGTGTAATCTGATGTACAGCAAGTTCCTTGTGCTTACGGAATGAATACCGCAGAATGTTAGAGCACAAAGACCACCTTAACGGGCTCACCTTCAATCAGGTGGAGGAAAGGGACTTGGGCCACCAGAGGTCACTCCTCATTTCACTAACCAGAAGGAGGAATCCAGAAGAGAAACTGGCCCAAGAGCCCTGAGCCCTGAAGCAAAACCCTTAGACAATCCCTTCACAGAAACCTCTGCAGCATCAGTAGATAGGAAAATCTGTACTGGAAAATCTCATACTTCTAATGAAGGATAAAGTAGCGAGAGGGGAAAAGTGTCTAAAATGCTGACATACCCCATGTTTATTTTGGAAAGGACCAGTCAAGAGTCCACAAGAGGTCATGAAAAGCCCCAGCACCACCACTGCCAATGTTTGTCTCTGGAATGACAGAGAGTGAGAGAGATGTTTGTTATTTGTACAAATTATCTTTGCTGCTATATGGCTCATTCCTCCCTGCAAGTATTGCTCTCATCTGGTGCCAAGGAAAGACCGCTGAAAACAAAGTGCAAAAGTTATTATCACTGACCAGTACTCAAAACACTGAAGCAACTCAAATGCCCCCAGTCCACTGTGAGGGGGGCACTCCTGCTGCTCTCACTACCATCAGGGGTTCTATTTCATGTGCAGGCCTTAAGGACATCTCAACCTGAGCCTGAGAACTCTCAGCAACGCCCAGGATTCACAGCAGTTCCTAAGGGGAACTCACCAGGGGTTCTGGGGACAGGAGTCAAGGGACAGAAAGGGGAGTGGTGACAGAAACAGAACAACAGGAAAGGGAAGACTATGCATGAAAGGAAAAGAAAACCCTGGACAGACGGCACATAAGAAGCCTTCTCGAGGGGAAACCAACAAGCCTGTAATTGGCAAAGCGTGAGGGCTTTACTCCTACTATCAACTAGAAGAGGGTGGAAGGATGGAGAGGAAAGAAAGTGTGTACCACAACAGATAAAATAATACCAACCCCATCCAGGTGTATCACACCTAAGAGCCCGCGCAGTGCTTCCTCTTCAGTGGCCTGGCCCTCAACAAAGCTGTGAGGGGAGATCATCAGCCCCGCGCTACAGAGGAGGAAGCAGAGGCCAGGAGGCCAGCACGCCCCAGTGACAAGGCTGGGGCTGGAGAACAAGCTCACTTCTGTGCTAGGCTATGTGGAAGTGACATCAAATGATGCGTCCTCAGACGACCTCCCATGGCCTTTATCCTCTGCTGACTCAGATGGCCTCACCCTCAACACATCCAAAATCCAACTCAAAGCTGGGCATGCCTGATCCCAGTACTCCGGGAGGCTGAGGCAGGAGGACTGCAAGTCTGAGCCTAGCCTGAGCTGCTCAGTGGCTCAGTGAGGCCCTATCTCAAAATAAAAAACAACAAAAGGGCTAAGATGTAACTCAGTGAGAAGGCTCTGTACCTAATCTGCAGTACCAAAAACCCCAAAAAGCCTGGGTTTTTTTCCTAGCAAAACTTAGCAGTTACAATGCAGACAACAGTTAATATTTATTGACCATTTCTCCTATGTGCAAGTAATACCTCTATGAAGTATTTTACTTGATTATTTTATCATCACTTCTCTCCATCCCCAATGCCAACCCCATCATGCAAGCAACCACAGTGGCCTCCAGATGGACCCACACCCCTCTCCACACCTTGGTTGGAGCAAGCTTTCTAAGGCTCAAACTTGACCACCCATCAGCTGACATCCCGCAAAGGATCCTGGGATAGACAAAGGGCCTAGAAGCAGAGTTCACCACCTCTCTACCCTGTCACATTCTGCTGTCCTTTTGGCCTTTAGTGCTATGCCTTGTGCCTGGGCTGCAACTCAAGCCCTGTTCCCCAGTGCAGCATCTCCCCTCAAGAGCCACAACTCTCTGGTTGGTGCCAGTGTCCAGCTCATGGTCACTTCAGTGTTTGTACTCAAGGAACAATTCGAGGGCTCTACTGTCTGCTTGAGTGGCAAGAGAAAGCAGGGGGGCCACACTGGCTGGGGTCTTACGGCGGCTTTCACCACCACATGAATGCAGTACACATCGAGTTGGAGCCACACCAGATGACGAGTCAGCACGGCCCATGTGCAGCCCTTTCTTGGTGACGGCTCATCCTCTGACAAAATGCAGGTTTCATCTCCTGGGAAGCAATGCCGAAGCACCAAACCTGGGACCTCTGCACAAAGCCCATTTCTGCATTCTGCTCTTTAGCTCTGTTGCACCCCCTGCTCTGCCCCTGCTTATCCTTGTACCCCACAATCCTTCTGCTCAAATCCAAACAAATTAAGTTCACAGTAGTCCCCTGCTTAAACTCTTCTTAGGGCTTCCTATTACTATTACAACCACAGCTGATGCACAGGTCCTGATCCTGTTTCTTACAGCACTTCTCATTACTGGAAGAAATCGTGTTTGTTTCTTTATGTCATCTGTCTCACCCCACAGAAGCAGGGACTTGGTTTTGTTCAATACACCAGTGAATATTTGCTCAATCAATGCCTTTTACGTGTTACTAGCAAACAGTTGCTGAATCCTTACCGAGTGCTGGATGGTGAAAGAAACAAGGGAGCTACACAAACTCATTCCCCAGGCAACAACCCTGTTACCATCTTACCGATGAGAAAATGAGGGGCAGAAAGGCTGAAGGCAGGGCCCATACGGGGTCTGATTCAGGCACCAGCTCCCGTGTTCACTACTACCCCACAGCACCTCTGCTGCCTCCCACTCGAACCCCTTCCAGGTCCAGTCTCGTCTCCCACACTGGGTGGGTGCCGCAGGACAAGCATGGTACGTTCCAAACAGGGTTTCCTAGGGTCAAGGACTCCCGTAGGAGGTCTCAGATAAAAGGTTAGGGGCGAATTTAGGAATTCAGGGAAGATGTGGCTAGGAAAACTCCATGAAAGGCAGACAAGACTGAGCAGCACTATCTTTGCATATATACAGTTCACATCTCACAGGTGATGAAGAAGAGTGTCAGGTGAGACGAGGAGAGAGATTAGTAAGACACAGCCCCCAAGGACCAAGTTGTCCTTCAAGTTTCCTATTGCAACCCATAAAACCCTTTTCCGGAGAAAGTCCAGCCAATGACTTCGGGCGGGACTTCCTATTGCTCCTAGTGGTACATACCTACTTGCTGAACACTACTACCGCCTGAGCACCTACCTGGGTGCTACTCATTTACACACATTCGGTCCTCACAACAGCCCTATAAGACACACAGGATGTCCCAATGACAACTGTGCAAACTGAGGCCCTGCAATGTGAAAGGACCTGCTCCAAGCCTCCCTGCTATAAGCAGGAACCCAGGCTGCCTGACTTGCACGCCACACCGCAACACCAAAGATCCACTTCAGTGCTCCACTGTCACAAGTACTCGTTCAAGCGGCAGAGCTCAGAAGCGGACACATCTGAGGAAATTACTGCACCATTCCTCTACAAGATGATGTTTAAAATGCCCCAGGCTGCATGAACACTCTGGAGAAAATCTGCAGATATCAGCAGGAACTACAAAGGAAAGATAACAGTCCTGGTAAACGGAAAGGGAGGGCTAGGCGGTTGAGTTAAACCTCAATTCACAGGACATCCGTCCTGCAAAGAGGAAGTCAAACTGCAGATCAAGCAGCCGGGAAGGGAAGTGGTCTGGTCTCTGGAGCTTGGAGCTCACAGTCCAACTGCAGACAGCCTGGCAGAGGAGAGGTGCACAGGTCAAGCCCAGAGCTGATCCAGAGGCAGGCGGAGACAATTAACACCTCCTGTCTGGTGAATGGGCAAGGGCATTTGGGCCAAGGACAAACAAAGGGTCCATCTAAGAAATATGAGGTGCTGAGGGTGTAGTTCTGTGATAAGAGTGCACACTTAGCATGCAGGGGGCTCTGGGTTCCATCTTCAATACAAAAGAGAAGGAAAGAGAAGGGAAAAGGGAAGGGTAAGGGTGAACACCAGACTGTCCTGAGTGTGGGCTACTTGGGAAGACTTGTACCTAAAGCATTCAGCACTGGCAACTGCTAACATCGAGGCACCTGGAATTCCCCAGGGCTCACATCACCACAAACCATGGGTGACAGCTGCTCCCACTTTTATTTGTTAACCCATAAAATTAAGCTCTATTCTCTAATAAGACAACCTGAGATGACTTGTGTGTGCCCACTGACGGGCCAGATAAGCCTTTCCTCACTGATCCCCATGCGCCCTGCTTCCACAGCTGGAACCATCGCTCCTCAACACACATAGCTTAGTTTACCTGTCCCATACCGGCAGTTAGGACAGGCAGGACACCCACAACAAATGCTTACTGTCTGTCACAGCCCTGATGCATCTTGGTCTCCTGGCCTGGCAAATGTACTCATGTTATCTGCTAGCCATTGTGGCCCTTTGAATTTGCAGTCCTGCTCAAAGACATCATGTCTCTAAAGAGCATCAGAAGGCCGGGGATTTAGCTCAGTGGTTCCTCTGCCTGCTTCCCAAGCTCAAGGTCCTGAGTTCGATCCCGGGTACCAAAAATAAACAAACAAAAAAAAATAAAGAGCATTAGAGCACTCACAGGGTGCTCACCTTCCATCCTTCCGGAAGAGGTGACAGACTCACAGACCCAAGGATACTGCCGCAGCACAAAGAACTTCCCGTGTTATGATGTCATAACCTCGGAGCAAGATATTTATGTGGGAAAAATAAAGAACAATTTCCCACACTTTATTGGGTTTAATATGCAAGGATCTTAATTTTAAAGGTAATCAACAATTTGTGATTATCAAAAATGGAGCAAGGTAAAGAAGAAAGAGCTTTGAGAAGTAAACAAAGTAAAATTTTAAAATAGTCTCTGTACGCTTCTGTGCCCAGTGCAGCCATGGCTTGTGGTCTCAAGAAGCATCTGAAGCTGGTAGCAGCTCCAAAGCAATGCATGCTGGAAAAGCCAATGGATGTCCAGGCCCCACAAGCTGAGAGCATGTCCTCCTCTTGTCCTTTCCTGCCGCAACAGACTTAAGAATGCTCTCAAAGGAGATGGAGATTTGCATGCAGCACTTCGTTAAGATGGATAGTGAAGTCTGACCTGCTATCACCTTCCCTGCTGGTTCTATGGGTGCCATCAGCATGGACAAAGTCAGAGAGAATTTCCGTCTGATCTGTGATACCAAGGGTATAGACCCGAGGAGGACAGGTACAAGTTGTACAAAGAAAGAGCCTGTGGACACAAAGGGAATCCTAATGACAACGCCTGTGCCATTTGCTACCCTGATCCTCTCATCACAGTAATGATACCATCCAAACTGATTTAGAGCCTAGCAAAAGTATGGATTTCAAGTTTGACACCGGTAGGCAATATATGGTGACCAGAGCTGCTAACCTGGAAAGAACTGGTATGATCACTGACAGAGATGGTTCTTTTGATGTAGCTCTTGTGAAAGAAGACAATGGCAACAAACTATGGATTTCTTTTCCCCTATGAATCTGCCTGCTGTTGCGGAAAAGAGGGAGACAGGAGTCTGTCAACTCAGCAAAGCAGTGGATGAAGTGGTCTCGAGGTGACACGCTGCAGAGGTCTACTTAAGGATAAGACAGCAGGATCTTGAAAAACAAAACCAAATCATTCTAAATGTTTATAAAATCTCGCAGAAGAGGGTCTGGAACAAATCTAAGATAAGATCAGGTATTCTGTTGGAAATTAGCTTAAAAACAAAAAACCCTAAAACCCACAATATGTACTATCTCTGGTTACACATAGAGCTCGCACACAGGAAGGTGTATCTTTCCAACAATGGCCTCAAGATCCCAGCCTTGGGTCTCTTCGGTGTAGATATCCTCAGACCATCAATCAATTGACTGGGACGGAACACAGCACCAACCCTCCTTGCGCATCTGCGTATCAGACTAGCCCACCACAAACATCCTGGGACTGTCTCACTTGGTCGCCTATGTGCGCTACTTGGGAAAGGGGAACAGAGCAAGAGCTGCTCAGATCACAGCAATCCATAGTCCAGCATGGAGCCACTGACATCAAAACTGGCAAAGGAAAACACAACTTGAGCAAGAGGTGCTGTTGCACTGTCACCCTTGCTTCTCCAGGTGGGGACACAAACAAGGGCCTTCAGTTACCCAACAGGACACTCTCCAGGGCTTTCATCTGGGAGTTGGAGGTTAGCATTCCAGACAGTGCTTAGAAATCGGGGAGGGACTGGGGTATGTTTAACACCAGGAAGGCAGGAAGTTCCAGCAAAAACACTGTCATTCTACCCCGTCCTATCCTGGCCCCCTCGAACTAAAACACAGCAGGGAAGTCAAGCAAACCAAAGGGGAATTACAGCCATTCAGAGGGAGGGGCATTGGGATTAACGAACTCTGTAATTTTTTAATTTCCTGAGGTTTCCAGCTAATTAGGCTCTCAACCATACTGTACTGTGATCAAATTCAACTGGATTTACCTAACAGTTGAAAGTGAAAGATGGCACAGAAATCACAGGGGGCTCCAGGGACTGCAGACAAGGCCCAGAGTGCTTGCTTCTGGCCTTGATCTGCACTAATTAGGCACTGTTAATTCCCCAAACAATGGCACTCAGAAGGCACTGTGTAATCTACCATGTGCACTTAGGGAGTTCTTTTCTTAAAATACTACTGACAATTTTCTAATTTGATACAAGTATGCATGCATGTAAGCATGTGCACACATGCACATACGCGCACGGACACACGGACACACACACACACACACACACACACACACACACGCACACACACACACACAACACTGCTCAAAGAAGACAAGGTCTAATGTGGAGCCTTCATCTTTCACATTGTTGCATACACAACGTGTAAGTTTCTCTTCCCCTTGTATA
>NW_022900935.1:3733022-3756449 GCF_012274545.1 Fukomys damarensis
ACACACACACACACACACACACACACACAACACTGCTCAAAGGTGAGGAGGAATGACCAAGTACAGCTAGCAAACATATGGACAAAAATATTCAACCTAACTAATGAGAACACTAATGAAAAATGAGATTCTATTACGTTTAGTGAGCTAGAAATTAAGGAAGGAAAAACATTCAATTCTGACAGAAGATAAACTCACTAATATTGTTAGTGGCATTACGTATCGGAATGACACGTTTAGAAATCAATATGGCAGTATCTGTCAAGAGTCTTGACAGTGTTCATACTTTGACATAATATTCCCGTTAATCTATCCTAGGAAAGAATCCAAATGCAGAGAAACTACATAGAAAACCACAGTTACTGTAAAACTGTTTTGAATGCAAGAAACTGGGAGCAACCTTAAGGTCAAACATCATAGGAACTACTGATGTATTTAAGGGTTACTAAGCAGCCATTAAGAAATGATGGTTATTGGGCCAGGGATTTAGCTCAGTGGTTTTGCTGCCACCTTGCAAGCACAAGGGCCAGAGTTTGATCCCTGGTACCAAAAAGAAATGATGGTTATAAAGACGCTCTAATAAGGTGGAAAAGGATCAGATCACATTAATTTTTAAGAAGGAAAATAAGGAATTGTATATAGCCTATGGCTATAACTAATAAAAAACCACATGTACATGAGAAATGAGAAGAGTTATTTAAAATGAAACTGTTACAAGTGATTTTTCTCTTTCATAATCCAAACTTTCCATAAAGCAGCTTTGTAAGTTCAACTATATGAAGCTGCCAATGGTCAACCATTTGGGTCTATAAAAGTGGTGATTTCACATGGTTCAACCTAGTATTTTTATAATTACATTAAGTTTTAATAGTATCTTTAGGCTTTCACAGCTCTTGTCCTTATTGTATACCACCCCCCTTAATATAAAGAATCTGGATACATATAGGGCACACAAATACGCCAATAGTAATCCTCAGAATTCTGTAATACAAAAAAAGAGACATCCTTTCAAGATGATACCAAACAGCTGACAGGGAAAAAAAAAGGTCAGACAAGTCAGTTTCACCATATAGCACTGAAGCCCAGTTTTGAAAGACAGGCTTCAGTAGCTGAAGGTGGAGGTGGCACTCTACGCTTTACATCTCAAGGGCGGAATCCCTTTCTCCGGGTCAGGAGAGCAGAGTGCAAAGTTGCATCGGAGACTGTCTATAGCAGGGTGCAGGGGGAATCTTCTGTCCCCCTGGACCTTCCTTTTCACTTCTGCTACCCCTCATCTTCAACCAAGTCCCATTTTTCCAGGCTAGCACCTTAAAGGATGTTCATGTCCTTTTTCTGGCCTGGAGACAAGGCTATCTGTTTTGAATGAAATACCTTTGATTCCAGGTGCCCCCAAAAAGGGATTAACATGGGAAGGCACCCTCGGAAAAGAGCAGGCTGAATCAACACCTGTATGGGTGGAATCTTTTAAAAATGATATTAGCACATGCACAGAAAATACCTAGGCAAACATGTCTAGTAAACACTTAGCAAGGGCCCTGGGAGTAGAATTATGGAAGGAGGGGTTTACTTTCCATGTAACAATTTCCATATTGTTTAAAAAGAGTATTATTGTTGCAGTCAGAAAAACAACGAAGATTAAGATATTTTTAGAGAGAAAACAGGAGACCACTTTTTGCTCAGTTTCTGAGTCCTACTTCATAGTTCCCAAGTGGCAGCATTTTTCATCCAAAGAAGGAAAAAGGGTTGGGGGAAACACCGCTTCCTGATTACCAGCAGGGACTGGCTGCTGTCCTGGGGTTTCATGCGCATCAGCTGCCCCTCTTAGGTGACAGTCCTGCTCTTTCCCAACAGCAACTACAGCCATCTGCCGGCAGCCAAGTACCCTAGCTAATGACTCACCAGCCTACACGTTGGTGTGCAGTGTTCTGAATTTGTACAACGTATTATTTGAGTTGGTTTATTAGCCTTTAGAAACCAGCCCAGTCGGTGGCTGGAGGCACCAGGAGCTGCACCAGCCCAGGATCTCATTCTCTCTTCAAAACAAGCCCATGAGGTAGGTTACTGACGCTGGGGCCCCTGTTTCAAGCACGAGCCACACAAATTTCCAGATGGCAGGGCTTTCTCTTATTCACTCCTGGGGCTGAGCAGAGGACAAGTCTCAGGAACTGGGGGCAGATATGAGAGACTGAATCCTCACGCAGAGATCATGTGATTTGTACAAGGTCACCCAGGGGGTAAGGAGGTAGCAGAGTCACCCTTCAGGCTCCAAATCCTTGGGCCTTAATGTGGGTCTCCACTGCTTTGGGGCACACAGGACAAAAAGAACATTCTGAGACCAAGGTTTGTCTCTTCCTCTCCCTCCCAGCCCACCACCATTCCTTGGAGCTCCAGGCAATGAGCCTCCAACCAGAGCTGAACACAGCGCCCAGAGGGCATGGGCTGTGTGCACTTCCTAGAAGCATCCGCTTTCCCAGGACACAGAGGCCTGAGCTTGCCACATGAGCCAGCCTCTGCATGCACGACCAAGATTTAAATGTTTACAGAAACTATCTTTTTTGGGAGGGAAGGGGTTGAAACAGGGTCTCACTATGTAGCTCAGGCTGACCTTAAACTCGCTATGTAGCCCAGGCTGGTCTAAACTTCACAATGCTCCTGCCTCAACCGTTTGAATGCTAGGAAATACAGCTGTGCACCACCATGGCCAACTTAAAAATCTATTTTTAGGTAGCCAATGTACAAAGATTTCACTGAAGATGACCTTGGAATGAGGCAGCCTGAGTGGGAATACAAACTCTACATCCAACTGGCAACATGCACGTTACTTAACCTTGTTGGGCCTCAATTTTGTCATTCATAAAATTAGGATAATAACACCTAACTCACTAGGATGAATGAAGATTAAATTATTACATTTAAGTGAGCTAATAAACTTAAGTGTCTTGAATACCGTATCTGAGCACACAAGGGAGTCAATACGTAACTACTGTGCTATGATTACTCCATTAAAGACAGAATCACAAAAATGACGGCAAAAGGAACTTTTAAAAGCCCATCTAGTCCAATGCCCTCATTACAGATGGGGAAAAAGACCTGAGGAGAGAAAGTATGCTAAAAAACCACCTATCATAGTGCCTTATAAGTAGTGCACACCCTGTATGAGACAAATAATACTATGTTGGAAACAACCTTCACTTATTCTGCTTAAAAATAATTCAAAACAAGTCCAGTTTAAGGTTGGAAATAATAGTATATGCTCAGACACTAAGTGAGACTGAAGCAGGAAGGTTTTTTTTTTCTTTTGGTACCAGGGATCGAAGTCAGGAGCTTGTGCTTTAGAGGCAGGTGGCTGAGCCACTGAGCCAAATCCCCAGTGCCTACAGGAAGATTTCTTGAGCCTAGGAGTTTGACGCTACCATGGGCAACACAGCAAGACCCAGCCTCTTAAAAACTACTACAAAAGGTTCAGTTTAATGGTATTCTCTCTGACTCCTATCTAGGATAATTTTTTAAAGAAAATTCCTCAATGGGTTAACTATTCATTTGGATCTGCTCTGTTAAAAACAGAAGCCATTAGCAAGATGTGGCTTTTTAAGCTTACTTCAATTACAGCTGAGTAACACTGACTATTCCTCCATCACACCAGCCACATTTCAAGAGCTCAAGAGCTGCATATGGCAAGCAGACAGCAAAGATCCAGAACACATCCACTGTCATGGAAAGTTCCAGAGGGCAGCACAGCTGGGAAACACAGACAGCATCACTAAGCACTGTGTGATTTCTGTTCTTAAACAGGAGATTTGGTTTCCTACATTCTAATGTCCTTAGCTAACACCGTAAGAATGATTGAGACCTCACTGGACTTCTTCAGTGCAAAACTGCATATTCTTGTCAAGTTCAATTTCCCTCAAAAAGTTCCCAAACAGTGTATACTGGGGGAACAAAAAGGAAATATAACTTCAAATAAAATGTGTTCTCTGACAGCCTGTAACTTGTGCCGCAAGCTAAACACATCAACACAGGTCAGCTACCCACTTACCCCGCCTCCCTGCCGCTGAAGTACCACAGAGGACTGCATCTCTCACCTCTGCAAAGCACTGTGGTTTGCAACAGGATGTGATTTCTTAGAAGCTGGTAAACAAGCTTATTTCCTTGACAACTGAATTCTGATACCAAAATACTCTTATGACCCCATGTAGGTGCAGCACAATCTCATCCTCACCACCCTGAAAGGTTCAGGAAGTCCTGTCAGACAGAACTCATCCTGTGATCCAGGGACTGAGCCTGGAGGCCAGGAACCAGGGCCTTGCCCACCTTAATCACTTTCCTCTGGAGGTCCGAGCAGGAACACTTCTAATGTCTCTAGTATGTTCTGTGTGAGACAACAGAGCAGCTACCATGTACTGAGCACACATCATATCCCAAGCGTTACTACTTTTGGCCCTGCTCTTCTGGAAAATGTTTTATTAGCGTATGCATGTGATATACAATAATCACATTCATCTTAGGGAACTGGCCTATTCTATACAAATCACAACTCGATCATTCTTTATCTTGCCCTCTCCTAACCGTCCTTTCCTAATCCCCTTCCCATCTCCACAGAATCTACCTGTTTCCTACCATCTCTCTTTTATTTTGCTCTTTGAATTACTTATATTTTGGGTTTCTCATATTAGAGAACCCATGTGACATGTTCTCTCATTATTGATATTAACACCAACAACACATGTGGTGTCCTGACTACAGGCTAGATATAATGACAGGCATTTTACTTGCTTTATCTTTAGCTGGCCTCAAATAGTTGAGGAACCAAACCCAGAGAGCTAAGCTCACAGATACACAGCTAAAGGTAGAGTCATGCTTGCTTGGTGATTCTGTGCAAGGGCAACTCTGTTACCACACTAGCCACTACACCCACTCATGCCTGGGGTTCGGGGGCCTACATCAGACATGGAAGTAGCTCTGAGTTCTCAGCCACCTCCACAGTATAAAGCCCCAGCAGGAGGGCCTTCCACTCCACATAGGGAGGATCCAATGAGATACAGGGGTTCGAGATCTTGCATGGCTCCAAAGCCTTTCCCTCTCTGTACTCAACCAAGCTGCTGCCTAATAGGTGGTGAGAACTGAAACCCAAATAAAAACAAGAAGTACATGTAAAGACAAAATGTTCCCGAGCTGCTTTATTTTTAAATCTCTTACTTCTCAAGCAAACCAATTACATGTCCAAGTCAGAGTTCTGGCCTCCCTAACAACCCAGGCTGTCAGAGGGACTGGTAAATCTGGAGACGCCACCAAATAGAGGCGCCGTGGAACAGCATCCTGCAATTTGTAGGCCTGGAGGGACCCAGTGCTCACCTGCCCAATATGCAGAAGAGACAGAAGGGAGAAAATTCAGTATTACACAGCACATGAGGGCTCCAGGCTCCCCATACAGCGTTCTCGATCTACCCTAGCAGCACTGCGAGTGTGTGCTATGCAGAAAGATCACTGCAGTCTGAGAGGTTTCAGAAGCGCTCTGGATAAATGAAATTGAATCATTACCTATTTTTAATGTGTATAAAAAATATAACCAGTACATCAAATGTGTGATTTTGCAGATGTTTCTGCTCAGGAAGAGGTTAATAGTAGTGTTAGGCTCAAGCCAATTTAAAGAAAAGCATTAACTAAATAATAATAAAGGGAACATATAAATCCAGCAAACCTTGTGCTGGTAGATGGCCAAGTAGGAAAACAAGTCCTACGCCAGTCTGGGCTCATTTCAGCAACAGGCTAAAGAAGGAATAAAAAGAAAAATAAAAGGGAGAAGAAAAGGAAGAAGAGCAGCAACAGAAGGGTGAAATCCCACTTTGGCCCCTAGAATGATTCCACTCTTACCTAGGGGAGACCCCAGCATCCATATGCACCATGCCCCTCCTACCCAAAAACACACAAAGGTACAAAAGTCAAAATGCATACTTCGGCCAGGCAGCCGGGGCATGGCCTGGGTCTCACGTGCCCCGACTCCTTCCCTACCCAAGACTACTGTCCAGATGCCCTCCCTCCCCTCTAATGCCAGAATCTGAGCCTGCTGTAAATGTTTTACCCACTTCCTTGCCTCAGTGATACAGGTATCACAATTACACTCTGCTGCATGCCTCCTTAAACTCCCATACACAAAGGCCAGAAGTCCCCCTTTCAATGCCTTTTGGTTCCTAGAGCCCAAATTATCAGTGGTTTTGATTTAAAGCACAATTCAGGTTCAGGTAACACCTCATAAAGCTGCCCCACATCTGCTTCAACACCTGCATCAGGGAACTGAGGGAGCTTGGAAAGGCTGCAGGGCATCAGACTCTCAGGAACCCTCAGCCACACCCCTGCAGGCCCTTCACCAAGAATGCAGCCCTTCTCTAAAACCGCCAGGGATGCCAGGGTCCTCATGACCACGCTGGAGCCAGGCCCCTTCCCAGAGGCAGGAGCATGTGTCTGCTTTATGACAGGAAGAAGTGATTTCCAAACATCCTTTGAGAAAGATTTTCTCGTTTACTAGAGAGGTATAAAATAATGGACAGGATTATACACCCCCAACACCAAACAAAACATGTGGAAGAAGAATCTTATTTAAATCTTTTTTTTTTTTTTTTGGTACTGGGGAATCAAACTCGGGTCCTTGTGTTTGCAAGGCAGGCGCCAGAACTATGGAGCTAAATCCCCAGCCCTTAATCTTATTTTTTAAAGCATCATCATTGTGACTACTTCTACTTTAAGAGAAGTACACGGACTAGAGTTTTGGGCACTTAACATGTTATGTGCAGAATTCTGTATTTCCAAATTCACCTACTTGACAAAATTTACTGAAAGCCTAAAATCAATAGTCATACCTCATTATTCAAGGAGGATTTGTTCCAGAACCACCCACCTCACAACCCTCCAGCCCACCCTCCCATAGATACCAAACCCACAGATGCCCAAGTCCTTTACATAATCTGGGGTGGTACATGCATACAACCCGAGCACACCTTCCTGTGGGCTTTAAATAACTAATTATTTACAGTAACCAATATAATGTAAACATTCAGCAAGAAGCTGTTATACTGTACAATTTAGAAAATAATGGCCAAAACCAGTTTGTATGTGCTCAGTACAACCAGAGTTTTTCTTCTCAAATCTTTCAATCTGCAGTTGGTTGGACCTGTGAATGCAGAAGCCAAAGACATGGGCGTCATTCAGTCATTCACAGAGATGCACAGAGAAAAATAAAAGAAAAATAAAAAATAAAAAGAACATGAGTCACATTCGATGTATGTTCCCCACAAGGGAGGTACAAGGTGACGCTCCAGGTTTTCACTGCATCTCTTGTACTGTAAGTGTCCGGTTGATGGTGTATTTAGTGCATATTTCTCACATCTGCCTGCTTTTTGTTCACTTTTCTGTTTAAAACAGTCCCTACACATGTGCCTAGTGACCCTAAGCTCAAAATGGCTGTGTCTTATGTGGAAATAAATAAATAAATAAATGTGCTTGATAAGCTTTGTTCAGTGTGGGTTAAAATGCTGCTGCCCAGGAGTTCAGTATTAACTTGTCAACTATGTACTAACACATTCAGGATAGGGCCATAGTACATCTTGCTGCCGGCAGTCAGTCATGCATGTACCACTGGTGGTTCAAGCTGGCAGGAACATGTTTAATAAGGTACCCTCACACAGAAACACACATAAAAAAATAAACTATGTATTAATCACATAACAACAACACTGTGACCAGGGCTGGAGTGTAGCTCAGTGGTACAGTGCTCTCTAAAGGATGCAAGAGGCCTCAAGTTAGATCCATAGCATGGGGTGGGGCTGGTGGGCTCTGAGGCTTTTTTTTTTTTTTTTTGAGTCAGGCTTTCGCTGTGCAGTTCAGGCTGGCCTTAAACTCACTATATACCCCAGGCTGGCCTCAAACTCATAGCAATGCTACCTCAGCCTCCTGAGTGCTGGAACTACAAGCATGTGCTATCACACTAGGCATCTTTAAGGCATTTTAAATAAAAATCCAATAGCAGCTCTGACAGCTGGACAGGGCAAAAGCAACTACCCATGGGAGAGAACATTTTAGGGGCCCAAACAAGGAAGTGAAGCTTACTGGGCAGGAGGATGAGGTCAGCAGGGACGCAGAGGCTGCTAGGAGAGCTCTTAGGGTAAGTGACCAAAAAGAACGTGTGAAGAGAAAAATGCTTACTCCCGGAAGCCCTATAATCTCCCTCCTGAAGATGCATCCTAACGAAGGATCTCAAAAGAGGGAAAGCAGAGGGGAATATAGATGGATATCCACTACAACTAACAGCACAGTTGGGGCCTTATAAACTGTTCACCTGCTTCTCACAACAATCCATAAGGTAGTATGCTTAATATGAATGTTTCAAGAATACAGACTATTCTGCCTTACACAATAGTGTGGCAAACATTTTTCACACCACTACACAGTCTTTACCTTCCCTATTTAACTGCTTAATTGCTGCCTGACATTCTATGTAATGTATGTTTTAGCCCATTGCTGGACAACCACTTTCTCCAGCATCTTAACTGCAACTCATGCCACTTAGGTACTCTGTAACAAGTGAGGAGCTACAGGACAAAGGGACCTGGGTATTTAGTCTGAACCTTCTTTAATTCAGCAATTGGGGCCAGGTATTTAGCTCAGTGGTGCTGCCGCCTGCCTCACTAGAACAAGGTCCCAAGTTCGATCCTCAGTAGCTCCCCCGAAAAAAAAAGAACCGTGCTTGCTTCAGCAGCACATATACTAATTCAGCCATTGACATTCTCGGCTGGTCAAATGAATCGCCATGAAGATCTCACAATACCATGTAGGAAAATATGGGCTTTCCAGGCTTTATGGCTGAAGAAACATGTTCAAAGATGAGCTTTCTAACGGGGCTGAATTGCCGGTGGCACATGCCCGTAGTCTCAGCACTGGGGAAGCGGAAGCAGGAGGATCACAAGTTCAAGGCCAGCCTCAACTATATAGCAAGACCCAACAAACACAACAAATGGGGCTGAGTTTATGCAACAGAAAAGATGACTCAAGAATATAGAATCCAAGATTCCTTTCTTTTGGTACCGGGAATTGAACTCAGGACCTTGTGCTTGCCAGACAGGTGCAGGGTCACTGAGCTACATCCCCAGCCCTAGAATCCAGATTCTAAAGGGTCAGACCCAGGGCCTCATCCCAGTACTCTACTGGTTACGGTGGGTCCTTGGACAAGACCCATGTCCCATGTGAGCAGCAAAACTCCATAACACAGCAGAGATTAAGAGCAAGGCTTTAACATCAGAGCAGCTGGGTTCAACTCCTGTTTTTGCCACATATTAGAAATAAAGTCTAAATTCATAGTCTCTAATTTACATAAAGTTCCACATTCAAAGGATCCCATACTTTGAAGATTCTGTGAGCCAAAGAAGATGATCCATGTACCCCAAATCCCAGATCCCCAAGTGCAAATAACAGACACACTTAGCCAAATAACTCTGAGGGACTAACAAATGCTATCAGTATTCACTGTTTCAATAAACAGCTCATCCTAGCTGGGGATTTAGCTCAGAGGTGCCTCTGCCTGCCTCGAAAGCGGAAGGACCCGAGTTCAATCCATGGTACAAAAAATACACACACACACACACACACACACACCAGCTCATCATCTGAGGTTTGGAAATCATTTTTGCTGTTCTTTTCCTTTTGCTAGATGCTAGAGTAAGATCCAAACCCCAGGAAGCACTCTGAGCTCATCATACAAAGATGCAGCACCCGACACTGCAACACTGTCCACATCCGCATTCTCCCAGTCATGTGGTGGGAGGGCCCTTCCTTGGGGTCATGACAACCAGTTCTCACTGTGACTGCAAGAAATGCCTCCACAACAACCAACACGCACCAAACCGATAAGGTGGAATCAAAACAAAAGCAGGGTCCTGGGGGAAATTCCCAGGATGCTTCTGGGTGCTCTTCAACTGGAATTCAGAAAGCTCATAAACACAAGAAGAAAACACCCAGAAAGCAGGCTTTGTGCTAAGAAAAGGGGAATTCTAGCTAGCAAAATAAACATCTCTGGAGGAAACTACAGTGGACTCGTGAGTTACGACGGGCCTGACCTACAAACAACTTGGGTTAGGATTGGAATTTTAGTTTAAACTTATGACTAATCTTAAATTACAACCTGAATGCCTGCCACTTGTGCTTCCAGATGGTCTCAGATACAGGTTTAACCTTTAAAGAATTCTGGAAGGAGCAACATCTTTTTATATGTGGGATTAACTGAAAAATCCTGGGCCAGGGCTGGGGATTTAGCTCAGTGGCACCGTGCCTGCCTGGCAAGTGCAAGGTCCTAAATTCTACCCTGGTACCAAAAAAAAGAGAGAGAGAGAGAGGGAGAGAGAGAAATTCTGAGCCAATGTCTCTCTAAGGACACAGATCTATCTGACTGTATACAGGAGAGAAACTCTGAAAGCTGTGTAGAAGAGCCTGAGCCTTCAACTGACCAACTTGAGTTACAACCAGCCCTCATGAATGAAATGAGTTCATTTAAGAGTCCACTGTATTTATTGATTGGCATGTGTGTGTGGTACCAAGGATTGAACTCAGGACCTTGTGCTTGCCAGGCAGCCAGGGTGCCACTGAGCTAAATTCCCAACGCTGGTCCACTATTTTGAAAGGAAGGAATGATGAATTAAAGTAGTTAAGGAAATGCAGCGACAGGTTCTATTATTGCCCAGGAACATCACCTTCTGTAAAATTCTTTAAGTAATAGAGGCTGCTACAAACTGAGGCCCTAGGGATCCCATCTATTTGTGGGCAGGTGTTTTTTTATCCACAGCCTCTTTCAGTGCTTCTGGGTAACTTAAACCCCTGGAGATGAACTAATAATCTGCTGGTTGTGCCTCTGCTCATTTCTGGCAAGCCTGACACCGCCAGGGAGGGCATGGAATAAGTTAGTCCTGAATCTGAATGCCACCTTGGTCAATGACAGACAGTTATTATCCCCTACGACCTCTATTATTTCAGTGTCTTCCTGGCTGGGCACTGAAAAGAGAAAGGGAAGGAAAGGCTGTACTTGAGGCCTCAAAGCTGATTCCAGGCCTAGACTACAGGTGAGAAGTTAAGATGTGGAAGATGAGGCTTCTTTTTAAATGAAGAACTGCAACTACTACACATTCATTCTTTCGCATTTTAAGAAGGGCTCCAGTGGAGGAGGGCAACAAAAGGCTGATCACTGCATATGAAGATGTATAGGGGAAATGAACTCTGCTGCTCTATCATATAGGAGGGTGACCACAGATAATGTATATTTCGTAAGAGACAGAGAAAGGTTCTGAACGTTTTCACCATGAAGAAATTATTAGGGCTGGGGATTTACCTCAGTGGTTCTGTCACCTGCCTCACAAGTGCAAGGTCCCAAGTTTGATCCCCGGTACCTCCCCCTCAAAAAGAAAGAAACTGTAATTATCTAAGTAGATATTTACTCTGATTTGAACACTACACAGTGTATACATGTATTAAGATATCATAGGGCCAGCTTAGAAAATAAAACTGGAAGCGATAGTCAATAGAAGACTATATATATATATAGCTAAATGTATAATAAGGTAGACTTCAAGTCACACAGCAAAACCAGGGAAAGCCACCAACTAAATATTCCTCTTTTAGCTGAAGTCTAAAAAAACACAAAAGCATGGGGGCGCACGCCTGTAATCCCAGCACTCCGGAAGCTGAGGCAGGAGGATTGCTATGAGTTCGAGACCAGCCTAGGCTACATAGTGAGTTCCAGGTCAGTCTCAACTACATAGTGAGACCCTGTCTCAAAAACAAAAACTAAATAAATAAGTAATAATAAAAAAATAAAGAAACACAAAGGAACAGTCAGAATCATCAACCTAAGGGACCTTCAACACTCAAGAACTACTCGCCAGAGTGTATAATCACTGCATTTTGGAATCAGAAGGGACCGGTTTTAAAGGCCACTTCTACCCTTCCTAGCTGTGTGACCCTGTACAAGCTACCTCATCATCCCTTATGCCTCCCCTTCCACATATGCAAAACAGGGCATGACAAGGCTGCGGGTGGTAATGACCGCATGAAGTGGTCTGTCCTGCTCGGCACACAGAGGCGGGCTCAATCCAGGTCCCTCTGCATGATAAGCCTGCCTGGCATGAAGAAGGGCCCAGTACAAACACAATGAGTCTGAAAGCCAGTCTCGTTAATCTGCTCTTCAGCTTTACACCAGGCCTTAGTCCTGAGATTTTTAAACACAATCTGATGGTGCTGATTTGCATGACAAGTGAAATTTCTACAGATAATATAACAAGCCCACAGTGAACGCTTTACATACATTGTTATTTAATCCTCCTGACTACCATGGGAAGCAGGAATACTATGCTCATTTTACTGATCAGGAGGCTGAGGCTAACAGAGACGAATTCATGATTTCAAATGTGCAAAGTACCCAAGCAGCCAGACACCTTCCACTATCCTGCACCAGCCTGCCTTCCAGTGAGCACTATTTTATTTCCCACTTTCTTTGATCTTACCTCCTCCTTTTGCACCTAGGCCGTAATACTCTATATGCCTTAAAGTCAAACACATGCTCTCCAAATGAAAAAGTAAACCCCCGAGGCCATAAAGTCTCATAAATCTATAGCAGTTTACAAATGCAGCATGGGTTGGTAGAAGCAGAGTGCCTGAGTGCCTGCCACCCTCAGGAAAGGAGAAAAGCATCAGGCCTTGGTTCCCTCAAATACTCTGGGTACCCAATGTTAATTGGCATACCAAGAGTGGTCACTTGTACTTAGAGGGGAAAAAAGCCATTTTTCCATAAGGGTAGCTTGTATTATCACCTGGAACCAAAGGCCCAGCAGCTTGTTCAGAGTAGCAGATGTAGCTCCCCAAGGCCCACAACAGTGAGGTTTGCAGCCCACTTTCTCTGAGAGATCCGGGCCCAGCTGTGACATCAAATGTAAACTCCCCTGAGTCCAAGGCCAGGGAGTATCCACAAAAGAAGTCTCTTTGGGCTCTAAGAACATGCTGCTGATAATGCCAGTTCTACTATCAACGCAGTTAATACTACCATGTGTCTGTCTTTACATCATGTGTTAACCAGTTCAATCAAACCATCAGAAATACTTTTGCTTTTTTCTTTTCTTTCTGGTGTGCGCCACACATAACTGTAGTGCTGGGGATCAACCCAATTTTAGCAATGTTAGGCAAGCACTCTACCAAGGAATCAGACCCAGCCAGAAATAGCTACTTTATTCTCGCTACTTTATAGACGAGGAGACTATAGAGAGAGTAAAGGAAACTGCCCAAGTCTGCAGGCTTGCACCTGATCCCAGGCCTTCTGGTTCAGCGCCTGCCCTTCATTGCCCTGACCTGGGGATCAGGCAGAAACTCCAAGAGCGCCTGGTCACGTGACTTCAGGCCAAGGGCTTAGCACCACCACCTTGCAGAGCCATCAGTGCTGTCATATATTATCGGCAGCACTGCTCCTACCACAGCCAGCAATGCTAGTCCCAAGTGCAGGAGCACAAACAGCAAAGAGGGCGTGGTCTTGATCGCTGGAGCAGAACCTGCTCAGCTCATTCATTCCTAACCAGGAGCCCAACACCATGAGGAGCCTGACCTTGCGAAAGAGCCAGCTGGCAGGGAGCCAAAGTCCAAAGGCAGCTCTGGACACTACTATGCTCTCAAAGTAGAATCCCCCTGCCTTAGCATTTGTCCATATTAGGCTGAAGCACTAAAATGCT
This sequence comes from Fukomys damarensis, assembly GCF_012274545.1. NCBI lineage: Eukaryota > Metazoa > Chordata > Mammalia > Rodentia > Bathyergidae > Fukomys > Fukomys damarensis. The sequence goes on from NW_022900935.1 coordinate 3,746,771, forward strand.
GATACCCATTTTTGTTTTTTAAACCCAGGGCCTTTGCACTGAGCTACATCCCCAGTCTTTTTTCTTTCTTTCTTGTTTTTATTTTAAAATTCTGAGATAGTGTCTCTAAGTTACTGAAGTTCGCAGGCTGGGCTCAAACTTGTGAGCCTCCTGCCTCAGACTCTCAGAATGCTGGGATTACAGACTTGCACCCAGCAATACTCCATCATTTTACACCTAGAAAAATGGCAATTTCACATTGTTCAACATAACTCAAGAAGGAGGCTTACATTAAGGACCTAGTAGGTGTTCATTCATTCCAAATAGAGCCATGGTGTGGACCAAGGACAGTGGAACATCTTTACAGCAATCACAACTCTTGAGTAAAAGATTTATCACTCAAATTTTCCCTCCTAAGGCCCAGAAGCAAAGTTATCAGGCAAGTAACAAACTCAACCTGCTCCTAACTATCCAAACTGCTGTCTTTCCCTTCAGAAGCCCTGCCTCTAACAGTATGTATACAAAGTAATCACGGCTCAGATGGGCTTCAAAGGAACCCTGGAAGGCTCTGTCAACCAACAGTCCCCAGTACAAGGCCACCGGCGTTCTGGCAGAGTCCTGTCGTGGTGACACGTGACCCAGGTGGCACTTTCACCAATGGCCGGTGTCCTTCTGAGACCAGGCTTACAGTTCACTGAGTTCCCACCACTTTCGTCAACAACTTCAACCAAAAACACTTCTGACATCTAAACTAAACCACAAATGAATAAACAGTGAACCCAGACCTTTTCAGCCACCGTGGCCAAGCCTTCAGGGGAACCTCTCAGCCTATTTCCTCATCTATATAAGCAGAATTCAATCAGCATGAGCTTCTGAACGGGGCTGGCCTGGCCCTAGAAGGCAAGTGCCACTGCTGTACCTAGCTAGGACCCTTGGGTAAGTCACTGGGCCTTTCTGAACTTGCATCTCCTTATCTGCAAAATGAGGAAACAGGCGTCCTCGGGCTGTGGTTGAGTGAAAGAACGACTGCGGGGCTCACACGGAAGGCAGACTCCAGGGATGAACCCCAGGCCACCCACCCACCCATCCATGCACAGAAACAATGCTGCTGCTTCAGGGCAACCTCCCACTCCGGCACCACCAGTGCACTTCTCAAGACCAAGTCAGAGGTCTCACGTCTCAAGATAACCAGGGATCTGCAGACCCCATGCCGGGAAGACACTTCAAGACAGGCACAGAGAAAGCAATGACAGCTCATGCTGGAAATACGAAATAGAGCAAGCCTGACCAAGGTCACCAGGAAATCAGAAGAAAGGCAAAGGAGTGATAAATCCAAAGATGAGCCAGGACAGAGTGGCTCCAAAACGACCGCTGAGTAAACCTTTCAGCTGAGGGTGTGTTGGCCAAAAGCTCCACCTCTCAGTTTCTCAGCATAAAATTGCAAGGCTGGAAGCTGCACGCATGAAAGCAGAGAAGGCCTATCAAGACCAAAGCAAGCCAAACCTGAACTCTGGCACTCACAGCTACTAATGAGAAGGAGAAAGGGCATTCGGTACCACCAGGAAATGCTGCTGGCTTAGTTCTAACTGAAAGCTGCTTGCTATTCATCTACCCCAGCAGAACAGGTACAGGCAATAAGCATCTTTTCATGAGTTTACCACAGTTATGTGTCACTTAACATCTTGGTCAAGGGAGAACTGCATACACCACAGTGGCGCCAGAACTTATATCACCTGCCCTGTCAAAAATGTCACTGACTCCACACTGTCCCAGATCAAATGCAAACTCCTTAGCTAGGTATCATATATGAAGTCTGCACATCAATTAAATTATCTAAGGAAATTACCTGGGAAATGTGTCCCAGAATGTGTCCCTAGCTATGTATGGGCTGAATTTTAAATTAAAAATATTTCACTTGGTAAATGGAATGCCCAAATCTTGTAATAAGACCAACACTGTTAAATCAGATAATGGTTTCAGAACAGATTCTAACTCAGAAGGGTCCTGTAAGTTCAGCACAAGGAGAGCCTCACGGAGCATTTTAAGCAGAAATTCAGGGGCCGAACCACAGGGGTCAAGCACCTGCAATCTGCACGGTGCTAAGAAATCTTGAGGCCAGAAAACATTGGGCTGCAGTATTCACCAGTGCGCGCTTTAATCTGTCTAACCCTACAGCTGCCAGCCCTGGGCCAGGGACTCCTCCTCCAGGGGCTCCAAAGGGGCCAGTACTTGCCTCCCAAGATGGTGGGAGGTTAAATGAAACATCAGACATCAACCACCCAGGTTAATAAAAGAACCACAATAATAACAGCCAACACTCCTCTGGCACTGACCTGTGCCAGGCTCATCTTCACTTTGCACCCACAAGCTCACTCAACTCTCACACAACTCCTACTCAGCAGGGGAATGGTAACCACCAGGGTTGCTGTCTTGGAAGAAACAGGACTAGAGGACTGGAAATTGACCACTATAAAGCTGCAAATGAAGGCTCCTTTTCAGTCTCCTTGAGATGGCAGAAAAGGTGGAAACATGGTAAGGAGGTGAGCAGGGGCCCACCTGTATCCCTGATGTGGACTCCACCACGCTGGCTCTGTACTCAGCCCCAGGTCTTCCAGTCTTGGATGAGCTGCTTCCTCCACACGAAAACTCAGACCCACGTATCTAGTGGATCTACCTGACTGCTCGGCAAATCTCCATAGAATGGATGACCTGAAATCATCACTTGAGGCCGCTCAGCCAAGCGTCAGGACCGCATAGGTAGGGCTCAGTTTCCTCATCTGCGTAATGGGGTAACATGATAGCCTGTCCCACAGGGCTGTATGGAGAACCAAAAAGCAGTTGGTAACCCAGCTCCTGATGCTCACAGCCACCCAGCAGAGCTGCCCACACTGAGTCTCTCTCAGCAAACTGGGCGATTCAGGTGCTTCCGCACTTGGATCCAAAAGCTGTGTACTCTGGGCTGGGTGTTGTGGCACCAGCAGATGCGGCTGGACTGACTGGAGGATCACTGGGATAATCAGGGTGAAATTCCTGTTCAGTGCTAATAGGATAGCAAGGCTTTGCAGACATCACTCTCTAGGATTTAAACTGCTCAGAATAGCTGTGTGTTGATGAGAAGCAGCCCCATCAGAATGCCTGCGCGGGGAGTTTCAGGAACAGGAGGGTCCCCTCAACCCCACAGGTGGTAAATCTACATCGCAACTCTGCTTCCTATCTTTATCTTTCTCCACACTCACAGATGCACAGCAGCCCTGGCCCTCAACCTCTCAGGGTCTCCTGCCTCCCTCCTGTCCCTGTCACTTTCCCCAGTCCTTCCCGCACACCATGGCCAGAGGACTCTTCCTAAAATGCCAGCACTCTGCCAGCCTCCTCAAATTTCTACCTGCCCTGACAAAAATGTCACCGGCTCCACACCGTCCCAGATCAAATGCACACTCTAGCTTAGCATCTCAGGCATCCTGCAGCTCACTCCCAGGGTTGAGCACCTCCCTCTCATCGACTCCCTCGGTGGTTCTCAAGCTCACAAACCTGACCTTGGCACTGGTGGAGTAGATTCACTCTGACTGCCCCACCCTGTCCTCTTTGCCTGGGCAAAGTCTTCCCAAGCTGGCCATGGCCTGGAATATGTGCAGGGCTTGCTGCAGGAGACGGAACACAAGCCACACCTTCATATACATGGTCCTTCCTAAGACTTTTTCAAGCCAGGCGTAGTGGTGCCTCAGTTTCCCAGCACTCAGAAGGCTAAGACAGGAGGATTCCTGTGAGTCCGAGGCCAGCCTACATTACACAGTGAGTTCAAGGCTAGCCTGGACCACACAGCAAGTTGTCTCAAGATAACAAAAAAAGGTCTTGACCAGGGATTTAGCTCAGTGGTTCTGCCTCCTGCCTCGCAAATGCAACGTCCTGAGTTTGATACCAGGCACCAAAAGAAAAAAAGAAAGTTTTTTCCAGTGCTACTTCCTTCTTCCTGTTGCACTTCAAAGTTTTGGATGCATCTTGTCTGTCCTCCCACATTAGACACTGGAATTATGGCTTCTACCTGTGTTCCTTGCCCTGCAGTATTCAGAATAAGACACATAACCATAGCTACCACTTACTGTGAGCCAGACACCAGATTAAGTACATTAAAAAGTTCATCTCTTCTTCCTAGGATCCCTACAAAATGTTATCCTCACCCTGCAGATCAAGGGCTGAGGTTAAGGGAGGTGGGATCCTCAGGCCACACACCAAGCAGCAAAAAGGACTCAAGCCAGATGTGCCCCACTGCAAAGCTACCTCCCAGCTCTCACCACTCTTTCACCTAGTGCTTATAAAGTACTGAGTGCCAGATGGCCAGCACAAGGTGCAGTGCATGAGGCCCACGCTCTGGCAGAGTTCGTGTACCTGGAAGGGCACAAGGACTCTCTGCTCAAAGCAGGGTCCAGCAGCACAGATAAAGCAGCCAGACTGAGAGGAGCCCAGCTCACAGGGAGCCCACCCTCACAGATGAAGAGCCTCAGCCTCGATCAGCTAAGATCTCTATCAAAGCACAGCACACTCTAAAGCAGCCTTCAGCAGGCAATAACAAGTGGGGAGCAGGAGTCTGGCTCTGGAGTCAGGAAATACGATTCCATTGGCTACACAGGGACTAAACATGTGCCTCTTTGTACCTCATCTATATAACAGTGGTGATAATGGTTAATGTTTATACAATTATGTGCTCGATAATATCTGAAGGGATTGACAGTATTATTTCATATAATATCTCATTTAACCCTTCTTATGAGGAGGTACCATCATTATTCTCAGGTAGTATGCTTCTACCTTCTCATACCAGTGGTGGTGAACCTATGGTACAGATGCCACAGCAGGTACACAGAGCCCTCTGTCACATGTGAGCCAAGTGTATGAGTTGTGTTTTCTAAACCAAACCTCTATATTAGGGTTTAATTGCAATGTTGGCACTTTGCAACATGTGAGTTCTGGGTGGCAGTTTGGGCACTCAGTCTCTAAAAGGTTTGCCATCAATGTACTATGTTGTCTCTTGCCTAAGCTGGAAATGTGCTCACTGGGTTGTTGCAAAGACAACTCGTTGAGCTAAAGCTTCTAGTAGACTTTATCACAGGGTCAGTGACCCATAAGTGTTAAGTCTCAGCTAGGTACAATGGGTACACACCTGTAATCCCAGTTACTTGGGAGGCTGAGGCAGGACTGCAAATATGAGGCCAGCCCAAGAAACTTAGCTAGACTGTCAAAATAAAAAAGGCTGAGGATGTAGCTCAGTGGCAGAGGGCTTCCTTCCATGCACAAGGCCCTAGGTTCAATCCTCAGGAACACACACACACACACAGTTAAGTCTCCACCTCCTTACACGGGAACACTGATCTGTAAAAGCCAAGCTTGTGGGAATGGCACTGCTCTGGTCCCAAGAAGGGTGATCTCCCAATAGCACTGTCTGGTTTCTACACGTCACCTTCACCAGAAGGATTTGATACAGAAGAAATGGGACAAGATCCTGCACTCAGAGGTCCCACTACTGTTTCTGGGCAAGTGAGTCCCACACAGGCAACAGAAACATACGTATCTGGTCATACTGTCACTGGACCTCTCAAGCTTTGGGCACCTTGTTAAGTACAACAGGGGCTGACCTATCACCCAAGTCCTGTTTCTGGGGCACAGAAGCTCCTCAGTCAATGGCAGGAACCCAGGGTGAAGGGCTGGACTTCCACGAGGCTCCGTTCCCAAGGGGAGCATGCTCCAGTGCTCCAGGTGTGCGGAGGAACAGACTGCGAACACTGGCAATGCACTTCCACTGCCCAGGCAGATGGCAGAGCAGACACACCCCATAAGGCCTGGGAGTGGAGCCTGGCACAAGCCCCAACTTTCTCTTCAGCCTCATGCCATAGCTCATGTTATATGGAGTGACATGTCCACCCCCTAACGATGTCTGTCCAGCTCTGTATCTGTGGCACATATGCAGCTCAGAACAAGCACTTAGCACATACATCCTGAAGTCATGCTATCCTGTAACTTCAGACACTCGCTGTCAAGTCTCTGTACTTGCCTAGTGGGGAGCAGGATTTTGAATAGTCAGGGAACCCGTCCCAACACCATCTCCCTGTGCAGTGGGTTACCTGTCCTCTTCTCTCCCCTGTGGAGTGTGACAGTAATCAGACTTTTCGGAGTCACAAATAGGAAGATCGGCTTTCAAAGGCAAGGCTTATCAACCCCTCAATGTCCAAGTACTAATCATTGGCTATTTTTACAAGTATTTCACCCAAAAGAGGTCAGTTGGGTTTAAATGAACAAGACTGTCATTACATGGGGTCTGAGTTGACCTGTGTTTCATCCACCCCAGGGGATGGCCAAGACACTTTAGTATCAACTCTGCTGCTTTACCTTGTAAAATGAGGGACTTCTCCTATCAGCTCCTGCTAGGCAAAACCACCTGTGATCTATAAGGACCACTCCTGAGGTGGCCTCCCTAGCTTATTCCTGCTTCGGCCCTACCATCAAGCACCAGAATTGTAACTCTCAGAATAATCATTCCTAAATTAGAAGCCAGAGCTGTGTCAGGAAAAAAATGCTTTGAAATCATAAATCACTTAGGGGTGGTAAGATTATTAGCTGATAAAGAAATGCAAATAAATGCCATTTACCTATGCATTCTTAAATGGGAAAGTGAAACTAGTGCCAACAAATATCACGGAATTCACTTTTCCAAAGTCAAAGCAAAACCTTATTTCCTTCAATGATAAACTGAGATCTAGCTGTTTCTCTACCATCAGTCCTACTGAAAATAAAAACCGTGGTGGTCTAATCTGTCTACAATGCAGCCCCAACCTCTCTTGTCCCAACTATGTACACTAGTTTATCAGATTATTCAGGTAAAGAATAAATCTGACAATAAACAGTCAGAAACTACTTAGGAGCCTAGGGGACACTAAGAAAAAATTATTGAAAGACTAGATATGAAACCCAAGTGGCTTAATTCATGGACACAGACAAATCTCAAGAGATCACTCAGATATAAGGATCTGGCTATGTTGCCTAGGCTGTCCTCAAACTTGAAATCCTCCTGCTTCAGCCTCCCAAGTAGCTGGGATTATAGGTGTGCACCACCACACCTGGCCCTCCCTGCCATTTTTTTCAATGCTGAGGGCTGGTCTAGACCCCAGGGAAACAGATGCCAAAGAGAAAACAAAAACCCCTCTTCTCAAAAAAGCTTAAATAGGTTCGGGGATTTAGCTCAATGGTTCTGCCACCTGCTTTGCAAGCGCAAGGTCCTCAGTTTGATCTCCAGTTAAAAAAAAAAAAAAAAAAGAGCCTGCATCACAGTAATAGGGTTGCACTACTGAAGAGGATATCCTGTGCAAAAATTCCAACACACAACCAGACCAGAAGTACTGCTCCTCCCTTCCCATGGCTGAACACCCCATTATTATGTTTCCTGAGCAGTGTCATTACGTCTTCAGACACATAAGCAGCTTGGTACGATGGGAAGAACAGTTGTGTGCAGCAGCTGTACCCTTCCACTGCCTGAGCAATACCTTGAGTAAGTTACTCCCCACTCCCCTACCTGAGCCTCAGCTTCTTCACTTGTAAAATGCGGAGAGCAAATACCCCAGAGGATTTTGTGTGGGTTAAATACGCTCAGGCCGATGAAGCACAGTGTCCTGCAGACAGTAGGCTCTTCTCCACCCCATCCAGTCTTTTCAGACTGTCCAAGTGAGAGCCAAGTACAGGATTCCTGAGATGCCTCCAGCGACCTGTCTCTCTTGAGTCATTAGCAGCACTTTCCCTCAGTCTGAGGAAGGGCCCCTCCCTACCTGATATGCTGATTGGAGCAGCCCCACTGAGCCACTCCACCCTTCCTGCCCGCTTTTATCCAGAGAACACCTTGGAAAACTTCAGTTCACTTTTAAAGTTTTCTCCTACAACTGACCTGGAGAAGTCCTTCTCCACTCAGGCTGGTGGCAAGGCCCAGCCTTCACAAAGTGAGTTTTCTGCCAACAGCAACAGGACAAAAATGACATCTCCCATGTTTTCAGTCAATATATGGGAAGGCATCAAGGAAAAACTTAGCCGGTCTAAATTCATCTTAATTCAACAGCAACATTATTTAAACAAGGAACCAGAATCCTCCAACACATTTGGGGGTCAAAGTCTAGGGCAATCATATGCCTGTACTGGAAAGGAGGGCCCACTGGGGCCGGGGCAGCAGGTGGATGGCCCTACAGACCACTCGTGGAAGCTCCCTAGACCAAATGGGGCGGAAGTCCCTGGCCCTTCCAAGGTGTCTGCCCTGCAAAAGGTTCCAAACGGGATGGTGGGCAGACTCATGTGTGCCGGCCTACCTGAAATTCAAGCTCCTCCTTCATTACCAAAACAAACATGGAGTGGAGCTCGCTCTGTCTGGAGTTTCTCTCACCTGATCGGATGCACCTCCATAATCAGCAGTTCCAACCCTTACGAGCTGACAGTTCAGGGGAAAGGGGAGGCTGTGCCTGCTCGGGTGCATCGTGTCCTGGCTGTAGGTTGGGCTCTGAGCCTGGGGGCCTCCCCCAGCCTGCGGCCTCACAAGCGCGATTGTGCGTTCATTTCTGACTGGTCCGGCTCCCCCACGCTCACCCCTTTGCTCCCACTCAGTCCGCGGCGCCCCCAGGATGCGCTCTGACCTCCTATGAGCGGCACCAAAGCGGCGCCACGGGAAGGGCCCTGCGCTGCCTTCCGGGGGCACACAGATGTCTGCCATTCTCCTTCTCACCCTCTCCCAAGGCAGGGTCCCAAGTAAGGGCAGCCCTCGACCCCTAGGAGGCACAGCACCCGGGCCATCCCCACTCCAACTGGAGCCTCCCCTACCTCACACAGGATGCTAAGAAGGCGCGTCCCAGGTACAGACGAGGGGGGAACCTGGATCGCAGACGGGCAGGGGTCAGGGGCCAGGCCAAGGACAGAAGGTGTGGAGCTAGGCCAAGGTGGTGAGAAGTCCGGGCGACCGGTTCATGGGGGGAATGGGGCAGAGGCCCAGCCGGCGGCTACTGCGGGGAAGCGGTCCACACTCAGGACCACAGAGGGAAGAGAAGATTGACCCGGTGGAAAAGAAACAAACCTAAGCTACCACTGGAGGAGGAAGTGTCGGGGGTCCAGGCTGAGGAGATGCAGAAGAGTAGAGTCTGGGGGGTGAGGGGGCCTAGGCTGGGCCACGGCAAGGAGAAACGGCGGCCTAACTTGGGTCGTGGGGACGGGGGAAGGGGACATACCCTGGCCATGTACAGAGGTAGGGGGACACCTGGGTCAGCGGAGGGGGTGCCTGGCCCACTGGGGAAGTGGGTCTGGCCTGGGCTGCGGGGAAAAGCAGCCTGCACACGGAGAAAGAGGAAAGTGGGGCTCCAGCTGGAGCCAAGGGCGGGGGCCTACAGAGGCGGCAGGGTCACCGGCCACCTTGGAGACCCGCGGCCCGGTCCAGAGAAGGAATGGTGTCTGCCTGGGTTCCCGGACCCCGCCCCTCCCCCAGCCCACTGGGGAAGTGGGTCTGGCCTGGGCTGCGGGGAAAAGCAGCCTGCACACGGAGAAAGAGGAAAGTGGGGCTCCAGCTGGAGCCAAGGGCGGGGGCCTACAGAGGCGGCAGGGTCACCGGCCACCTTGGAGACCCGCGGCCCGGTCCAGAGAAGGAATGGTGTCTGCCTGGGTTCCCGGACCCCGCCCCTCCCCCACAGCG
>NW_022900935.1:3757030-3784650 GCF_012274545.1 Fukomys damarensis
CGGAACTGGCGCCTACAGCGGGCCAGCGCCGGCCGGCCCTGCCCAACCCAGCCCAACCCAGCTCGGAGAGCGCCCAAGGAGCGGAACCTGATTTGGAGTCCCAGCGATGCTGCTTGCTCCAGAGGGACTTGGAGCCCGTCACTGCACCTGAGCCGGGTCTGGTCTTCAGAATTCAAGAGCCTCAGGCCACCCTTTTTGTTGAGTATCTGCTGAGTACCAGGCCTCATTTTAGGCACCAAAAGATGACAGGTGACTTAAAGATCCCCGACTTGGTCGCTACCAGGATAGCTGTGAGGATGACAAGGGTAAAGCTCTTAGAAAAGTGGGCTCAATAAATACTAGCAATTGTGTGTACTTTCACCTTTGCTGCAGAGAATCAGCCCATTTGCCTAATGTAAGGCTGCCGCATCGCCCTATGCAGTGCCTCAGAAATATATTCTCTCTCTCCCTCTCTCTGTCTCTCTCTCTCTCTTTTAGAATCCAGTCGAGTCACTCATGAGGTGTCGGTAGCCTATAAATGAGAGGAGCTCTCTCCACGAGCTGACCCCTCTACTAGACCACTGAGCTTGTAGTTGAATAAGAGCTCACCTGTATATTCAGCATACAGGTAAGTCCCGCAAATAATGGTATAGACCAGTATTACAGGAGTTCAGGGAAGGGAAGGAGATTTAGAGAGTCTGTGCCCAGCCAGTGTTTATTGAACCCATATGCGAACGGCCATGGGCAAACAGTCCGTGCTGGCGTGGAGCTATAGCCGGGAGTGCTGCGGATTGAACATGGGGCCTCATGCAGGCTAGGCAAGTGCTGTACTACTGAGCTGTACCCCCAGCCCTCTGTGGATCTTGGATAGTCGCTGGGAGAAAATCAGCTACCAAGCACTGAGAGTGTTGAAGTGGTCAGAGATGGGGAGAAAAATCAGAGTGAGGGAGCAATAGGCAAGCTAGCGAAGTGTACCCATGTTTTAACGGTGGTCATCGAGCGCCTGACTTGGGAAGAAACATTCAGTCAAACAGTGGAAGGGAAGGGGGAGCAGGCCAAGTGGAGAACAGAGGTACACAGGACAGCAAGGACAAAGACCTCAAAGGGAACAGACCCCTGGTGTGTCCACGGACAGATAGGAGGCCAGTGGCCAGCCTAGGTTAAGTAAGCAGCTCAGGAGCCGAAGTACAGAGCTGTGATGAGCTCTGACATAGGCTCTAAAAGGACCGTGTCCTGCTCTGTTCTGAACAGGCTATAGCAGGACTAGAGTCTGAGAATGCTATTTCTGTAGTCTAGGCACTTTTATTTATAATGCACTGATAGGATGCTTCCTGTAAAGTACTTTACAACTGTAGCTCAGTGATAGAGTGTGTACTTAGCATATGCTAGGTCCTGGATTTGATCCCTAGAACTATCAAAAAAAATAAATAGAGCTGAGGGTTCAGCTCTGTCGTGGTGTATCTGCCTAGCACGCACAAGGCCTAGCACTGCAAAAATAAATAACGACACTAGCTCTTCTAACAGAGGCCCCCAAAAATTAAGGAACCTGGCAGCGAAGGGATGAAGGTGGCTTAGATCAGAGCAATACAATAGCGTTAGAAGGGGCAAAAAGTGATAGTATTGTAGGTATTTGCTGATGTGCTGGTGGTAGGAGGTAAGAACCAGGAAGAAGTCTAGGATGGTGCTAAGATTTTTCACTTGATCAACACTAGAAGGATTTGCTATTTACTGAACTGGATGCAATTGCAGCAAGAGCAGGGAGTTTGGGAGGAGAGAGAACATAAGAGTCCATTTGGGGCAAGTTACGTGTGAGGGGCCAATGGGAGCCTTAAATGGAGATGTCAAGTAAGTTATTGGATCTGGAAGTCTGGAGTTGGGGAAGAAGTCAGAGCTGGAGATAAACTTAGGAGATCCATCAGCTAGAAAATGGTATTTAAAGCTATTTAAAAGCACAAGACATCTCGAACTCACTGGGAAATGAATATAGAGAAGAGATCAAGATGATGAAGAGGAACCAGCCAGGAGACAGAAGGAGTGGCCCAGGGCCAGAGAAGAGGACCAGGAGAAGGTGCTTACCTCCAGGGAGCCTCAGGATATAGTCATGAAGGAAAGCTCTCTGAAGTAATTGAGTAAGAAAATAAGAAGCAGGGGAAGCCTTTTTCAAAGTGCATTATCTGTAGTTTCCCTGAATCCCCAGAACGACCCTGTGGGAACCGTATTGTCATTCCCACTTTACACACAAAGGAAACGAGACACAAAAGGGTTAAATAGATCGGCCCAGATCAGGTGATCTGGGACCAGAGTCTTCGGTCATAACCCCAGGTCTGATCACATTGCTTCCCTGCTCTGAAACCTTTGAAAGGCCGAGAATGGTGGTACACAACTGTAGTCTCAGCAGTCAGGAGGCTGAAGCACAAGGGTCACAAGTTTGAACCCAGCCTGAGTAACTTAGCAAGACCTAGTCCTCAGTTAAAAGGTTGGGGATGTAGCTCAGTGTAAAAGCCTTGGATTGAATCCCCAGTACCATACACACACACACACACACACACACACACACACACACACACAAAGGATGGAGAAATAAACCTTTGAAAGCAGTTATAATAAGAGGGCTCAGGAACCACCACAGAATTCAAGGACATGAACTCCATCTCTATCATAAGGATCCCTCAATGTTTTAAGTTATATTGGGTCCATCCCGGTGACCTTTATCCCTCTTTTATTCTTTTCAGCAGCTTCTTCTGTTCACTAACAACTGGTTCTTGTGTTTTATAATTCAGACTCCCAAGATTGAATTTAATTGGCCCATTTCAAATTTTGTTGACAACAGTTCACCAGCTAGATCATTGTTCTGTCCACAGATTGGCTGCCTGTAGATCAAATCCCACCTTAAGTCCATCAGCTGTTGCCATGAGCATGCCCCTGCCAGCAGGTAGGCAGGGACCATAAATATTTGCAGTACCATTTCCCATCCCCTCCTAAAAAACAAAACAAAAAACTGTCATCTTATTCAACCTACCACTTCTGTTTGCTGCCATGAGCCGACCTTCACCTGCCTTACACACCTTTCTTTATGACTTTAGCACCTGTAAGCAGAACCCATGAGAATTCTTACTGACTTTTCACTATTTCTCCCCTACAGATAAGTTTCCTTACCCTGTCCTCAAATACTCTCATGAGCTCATGGGCTTGTCTTCCACCCTAATCTCACACCGTCCCTGAAAAAGATTCCAGAGACCTCAGAACTGATCTGAACCTCCCCAGGAGTCTCAGCACACAAGTATTCAGCTTCTTCCGGTCCTGTAAACCTTTGACCCTGCCTGATTGTCACATTATCTTTTCTCTTGGGCTCACTTAGTACCCATCAGTAAGTCCTCGACTTAGTAATGATTGTTATGTGTCCTTCCTTGCGAACCCCCATAAACCCCCTCCCTCTTCAGCTAACTTGTCCAACCCTCCTGAAGCCCAGCTACTCTCCCACTCTGCTTCATCAAAACTCTGAATGTTTGGGAAGTTGAGAGACTGCTTTGGCTTAAAGTTGATGTCCACAGGTTTCAAACAAGTCTTCACACCGGCCTAGAAATCCTTTTTTTCTTTCTCTCTTTCTCCCTCCCTCTCTGTCCCCTCTTCCTCCCTTCAGCTAACTTGTCCAACCCTCCTGAAGCCCAGCTACTCTCCCACTCTGCTTCATCAAAACTCTGAATGTTTGGGAAGTTGAGAGACTGCTTTGGCTTAAAGTTGATGTCCACAGGTTTCAAACAAGTCTTCACACCGGCCTAGAAATCCTTTTTTTCTTTCTCTCTTTCTCCCTCCCTCTCTGTCCCCTCTTCCTCCCTCTCCAAAAAGTACTGAGATTACAGGCATGCACCCCCACACCGAGTGTATTTTTCTTTTACAGTCAACTCCCACATTCTAAGACGAGGGTTTTTTAGCCTTCTTCCTCAGGCTCGCATTGTCCTCTTCTCATCCTTTGCTTTAAGCAGATAACCTTGCCTCACAGTTAACAAAAATGATGGAACCAACCAGACAGGAGCTCTCAAGTCCCAGCTTCTCTGCACCTTCCCTGCATTTGCTTGCTTTCCCCACTGTTCCGTGAGGGTCGCGTTGAGGGTCAGGCCCTTCACCTGAAGTCCAGGTTCTTTCCTTAGTCGTCAGTTTCTTCCTCAATACTGGATCAATTCTCATCTGCTTCACAACGCGCCCCAGTATCTGGCATCATAAAAGTTGTAATACCAACAACCCAAAACTGCTTGATCCCACATTTCCAGCTACCTACCCGCCCCCACCTCTCTACTCCCCTTCACATCAAAACCCTATGGGTTCTCTCCAGGGACTGGTTCCACAGGGACTCCAGTTTCTCCCTGAGGGGGTCAGGCTTCCACCTCTGTCTGCCCATAAACTTTTCTCAGACTGATCTGGGAATTCTGTGTTGCAGAAGCCCATGGTCCCGTGAGGCCTCAGTTTACCCCTAACCTCTGTTTTTTGGTACCGGGGATCGAACTTGGGCACTTGTGCTTACGAGGCAGGTGGCAGAACCACTGAGCCAAACCCCCGGCCCTGACCTCTGATAGCTGCTATGACTGCTCACTCTCCCTTGCAGCACCAAACAGCTTTCCTAAGATGATCCTCTCCTGGTCTTTGTGTTTCCTCCAGATACATTGGATGGCTCCTCTTCCTTTTCTGAAGGCTTAGTTCCGGGACCCTTCTCTTGTACCTAAGTCCTCTTTTGGTCACTCACTATGCATCTTCAGTAGCTATGACATAGGTGTTCCATAAAGATATGTGAATGAAGCTGACAGCATCAGCATGATAGGATTAGTGTGCGAAGACAGACCAAGTACAGAGAGTGAAATGATGGTTACTTTCTGATGAGCTTATTATGTGCTAAACATTTTTCCTATATTATCTCATTGACTCCTGCAACAATCCTCTGAGCTAGGAACTTTTATTAATACTGTTTTACAGAAGAAATGGAGGTGTAGACTAAATGATTTGCGTAAGATGATCACACAGGTGGATGGATCTACCCTCACCTTTGGTCTTTCTAATTCGAGTGGTTTTAGAACCACCAAATTGAAGTAGTAGCTGCAAAAAGTGGTGGTCGTGCTGCTGCTGGGCCGGGGATTTAGCTCAGTAGTGCCGCCACTTGCCTCACAAGTGCAAGGTCCTGAGTTCGATCCCTGGTACCATAAAAAAGGACTAATGCTCCTATGCTTCCCGGCACATATTGGATGGCAACCTACACATGGCAGATGTCCTTAAGTACCTTCTGTGGCTGGTGGGAAGGAACCCTGAGCCCTATAATAGCATCACTCAAGGCCTTGAGGGCCTCAGAGGAACCATCTTCCACTATATACAGATAATGCTTCTGCTGACATAGGCCACGCGAAAGCAGACATTACCCAAGGCTGGCCAACATGGTTTCTATAATTTCTTCCTCAATTAAGTCCCTGCAGCTGGAACTGTTGGTTAATAAATGCACAATTATCTCAGGAGGCCGGGATTGCTCAACTCCTCAATCACCTCCAATTAACAAGCAGGGGCCTGCTTCCTGAGCTGAGGGGGGGGGTCTTCCCAGGTTACTAAAGTGGTTTTAGGTGCTTTGCTGTTGCTCTGGTGCTATGGGAGAACTCTGGAATACGCCAGATTCCAGCAGTGGGGGAGAAACACCCTATGGCGATCTTGTCTTCCCCGTCATTAGGCTGGCTGAGGGGTCACTTCTGGGGTATCTGCAAGGTATGCACACCCTCCTTTTTTCTACAACTTAATCCTTTCTCACTTTTCAGACATTTAGTTTATCCTCCCACCTCCAAGCCAGAGGAAAGGATCCAGACTGGCTGAAGCCAGCGTTTGGCTTTGGCCATACCAATTGCTTGGGGATAGGCCTTTCTCATAATTTGGGTCCCAAGGCTTTCTGGAAAACACTAGTCAGAATAAACTGCCCCAAGGGGAATTGTCCATCAAGTAAGTTTGGAAAATACTGTAAATGATGATCTTTGGGGGAATTCTATTCTCTAGGAACCTTGCACTTTGATTATCTGGTCTCTCCTCAAAGTCAGCTACTCTCAGCTAGATGATTACTCTGGTTTTAAACATCCCTGTGTCTTCGTGTGTGTCTTTCTGATGCCGGAGATGAAACCCAGGGCCTCATGGGTGCTAGGCAACTGCCCTACCACTGAGCTACACCATCAGCCTTCGCTTTTTTAAGAAAAACTTACTTGACTCTCACACCTCTTCCGCTGACACCCCCTCTCCTCTCTTGCACAGCTGGAGAGTTGTCTGTTTTCTTCCACTTTCTACCTCCCATTCTCTCCCCTCACTCTCCCACGGAAATAGCTCTAAGGCCCCCCTAACCTCCCAGCAGAGATCACATAGACCTTGTTCATTCTCATCTCCTGTGACTCCAGAATAGCACGTGACACTGTTAGCTGCTTCCTCCCCCTCAAAGCATTTTGTTCCATGGCTTCCATGATGTCACAGGACTCTCCGGGTCTTCAACTCGCCCGAGGCGAGACTCTCCTCTGAGGAGGGTGACTCCTCCTCTCGGCTCTCTGCAGACATATCCCCTTCTACACAGCCACTCAGGGGCAGAGCTCCCAGGGATTGGGAGCAGGTTTTCTCATCTGTCACTTTGTTCTGTCTCCTTCGATAGTCTCACTCACCCATGTTCCTGGCTTCTGCTACCAGTGGCGTGGCCTCCGTCATGAGCCCAATCCTGTGGCTGACAGACGTGAGGGCTCAATAATAAAACACTGTCTCCTTGATAATGGGGTATATCAGGGTACTCAAAGAAGGAGAAAGAGGTGCTGAGAAGGAAAGAGAAAAGAAGAAAAATTCAGTCACTCCAGGCATTCTGGTTAAGCTCATACAAATGGATGAAACAGACGTTTTTTGGGTCTCAAAACTTTCTAGTGATTGGAACCTTAAGTAGGACTGAATGCAGACCCAAAAAAGTGCTGATTTTCTTTGAAGACAGAAAACTGTGGTTTGTTGAGGCAGCCTTGGCTAGACAGCTTAGAACTTTTTCCACCCCTCAGCATCTTGAAAGAACATGTACGAAAAAGGGGGAGGTAGACAGACCACTAGCAATCCACTTCTTTTTAATACAGCCCAGACCTTAGAGCCCAGAGGATATTTTTCTCTGAGGTTAGACAAAATCATCTCAGGGGTTTGTTTTGTTTTTGCTTTTCTAATGGGTACCTGGGAGAACTCACAGCTGTCTTCTGCTGGACCAGAGTGTTTGTATCCTGTCCATTGGGGAGGTCTTGATCGGATCTATAGAAAGGCCTCTCACACGCGGGCCAGCTGTTGGGATTGTATGTGTGTATTTGGGAGAATTTGTGTTCATAGCATGACACTGGCCAGCCAGCCTTCTGCCAGGGTTGGGCTGGACTCCACAGCGCATCTTGGGCTGACTCTCCTCCCCTTGGGCTCAGGATAAGCAGCCCTACTGCTCCAGGTAGCACTTTCCGACAGGACCCCAGAGCTGGGCTTGAGGCCTGTGTTTCCATGGGAACTCTATACTTTGTACACCTTATCAGCTTACCTATGAGGCAGGGACAGGAGCTGTATCACTCACCATCAGCATAGTGTCTGAGATACGGTACAATATGCATAAAGCCCATCAAGTTGGGAACCAGACTCCAAGGATGCAGACCTCGGTCATCCACAGCTCCTCCCAAACGCACTCCTCATCACACTTAGACGTTGCAATGTTCCAAATGAACTGAGCCAGATGCAGAACTGTCCTAAGAGTGATACTGTGGCAGTATTTAGAGAACAGTCCTGTGAAAGGTTGGAATAAGAGATCAAAGCAGGACAGTAATATGCAGCTATAAACCCAACTACTCATGAGGCTGAGGTGGGAAGGTTACTTGAGGCCAAGAGTTTGGGACCAGCCTGGACAACATAGAGCGATCTTGTCATTTAAAAAGTTAGAAGCATTGAGTAATTGGATAATTTTAAATACCATTTATAATAACACTAAGGACACATTTAGAGGTTAATTGAAAGAAAGATGTACACATCTTGTGTGATCTGAAAACCAGGAAATGTTGCCAAGAGAAATTAAAGATCTAAATAAATACATGTACCCTATTTATGGATTGAAAATTCAATACTATTAAGATGTTCATTGTCCCAAAAGTAATTTATAATCAAAATCAAAGTCCCAGCAAGTTTTATTATAGAAATTGACAAACTGATTCTAAAATGTGTATGGAAATTTAAAGAATATTTCAAACAAACTTGAAAAAGAGAAAAGAAGTTATAGGACCTGCTACTTAATTTCAAGACTTATGGTAGAACTATAGAGATCAAAACAGTGGGGCACAGGTGTAAGGATAGACACCAAAAATAGACCCACTGTAAATACATTCAAATAATTTTTTACAAAATGCTATCATAATTCAATGGGGGAGAATGCTGAACAGAACAACTGGAAATCCATTTACAAAATGGTGACTCTTGGCCCTTACCACATACATAAGCAGTAACTGAAAGTGTAGCATAGACCTAAACATAAAAAGCTAGAACTGTAACATTTCTAGAAGAAAACAGGAGAAAATCTTCATGACATTGAGTTGGCAATGATTTCTTAGGTTATGAAAAGCACTAACTAAAAAGGGAGGAAAAAAAAGGAAAAGACAATAAATAGTATTTGATAAAATAAGAAAATTCTGCTCTTCCAAAGATGCCCTTGAAAGAAGAAGGATTTCAGAGCCTTGTAACACACCACTTCAGCACATCTAGGGCCAAGTATGGTGGCGCAAGCTTATTGTCCCAGCACTCTGGAAGACTGAGGCAGGAGGATTACAAGTTTGAGCCCAGCCTGGGCAACTTAGCAACTTAAGGGAAGCCTGTCTCAAAATAAAAAAATAAAGGATTTGGAAGGTAGTTCGGTGTGAAGGCCCTGGGTTCGGTCTCCAGTGTAGAAAAACAAAACAAAACACATAAAGGATTTTACATTTTTTAAAAGAAAGTTATATGTTTCAATCCAACTAAACACATATCAGTCTTATTTTCTGTTCAAGTGAATCAATAGAATATGTACTACAAGAGGACCATTGTTGAAATTTGAACTCCCGTGACCAGAGCTGGTAGCCTATTTGGCAAGGTAGTCACGGTCATTTAGTCAGAATGACTGCAGATTGTGGTCAAAAAGGAAAACAGAGGTCAAAGACAAGTGAGGATAAATATTTGGTCCAGCAGTGAGGCCATAAGTGGGAAAAATGAATCAGCATATCTGGAGCCAGACAGACTGGGAACAAAATGTGAAGGGGAAAAGTGAAGGGCACGGGAGGTCAAGGTGATTCAGCAGTGAGGCTCAAAGCAATTCTCATGGTGATTGACTCCATTTCATAGGCGCTGCCTCTTGACAGCTTCAAACTGCCAGACGTATGCGGTCTAAGGTCTGGCACAATTTAAAACCTGTACCAGTTAAGAAAACTGATCGCCAAAGATTTCTCCGTCAGGCACCTGGACAGCTACCACTGTAGCTCTCTCCGGCGTTAACCTTGGTCATTGTTCATGTTCTGAACTCTGAATACCTGTGACTAATACAGGTATGGTGGTGCTAAGAAGTTGCACGGTCACTTTTTCCATTTCCTTGTTCTAGGCATGTCGTTGTTATTGTCCGTCTTCCCATAAGGTCTTGTGACTCTTGTAGTCATGTGATCGGGTTTTGACCAATGGAGTGTGGGAGGAAGTGACATGTTCTCAAGCCCAGCCAATACATGTCCCTTATCTCTCTTTGTTCATCAGCCAACTGAATGCAGAGGAGTTAAGGGAGGACTTCAAGATGGGAGAAGCCTGTATGCCCCTTCCATGGTAAAACACCCAAAACATCCAATCATTGTTTTGGGGTGGGAGAAATACTTCTTCACCTTAGTAAGCTACTGAGAGTTGGGGTTATTTATTCCAGCAGCAGTATCTTGACAAATACAAGTCTAACGAGCTTGAAGGTTCTGCAGGTATCTGAAGTTTGGACAAAGATCACATAGCTGCATCAGCGGAGAGCCAGAATTTGGATGGAGGTCTGTCTGATCCCAAAGCCCACAGTTTGTTTGTTTTTTAAAAACTCCTCTATCTTAACAGCAAACAAAGAGGTGTTTAGATGTCTTCAGTGGTGATCATAATGATGATAGACTCTAGGGTCATGTATAATTTTCTCTGGGGCATATCTTGCTATATATTACTACAGAAATTCCACCATTTCCCACAAACCAGTGAAGTTGACTATAATGACACCCTGTAATCCTTGTTTTCTTGTCAACATCATTCCCCAGCACTCAAAGGAGGGTAGTTAAAATTATTACATTTTTCTCCAGCCTGCAACTTCAGTGTTTATCGGTCTGGGAAAAGTCTTTCGGGACCGTGCCATAAATGTATAGATAATCTTCCTTCTCCATGCTCTCCTTCCTCTTACTTGAATAACTGCATCTTCTCACCCGCTGCAGTGGCAAAGGAACGGATACCCGAACCTCCTTCTGTATCCGAGTTTCTTCATCTCTAAAAAGAGAGTGTTTTAGCCAGCTTTCCCGTCACTGGGACACAATACCAGAGGAGAGGTCTAATCTGATTCTGGTTTCAAGGCATTCGGTCCATTCAGTTCCAAGGCAGGTATATCATGGTGGACGGATGTGGCTGGACTGCTTACTGCAGAGCAAAGCTGCTTATGGCATTGGGAAAGCACAGCAGGAAACGGAGTCCCTGATGAAGGGGTGAATGAACAGATCTAGTAGCCGGGCTCGTGCTTCCATTACCTACCACACGTACCCAGAAGTGTGTTCCACCCATCCCCTGGGTAACTCCCAAGACAAGCTGATACAATCAAGCTTAGCTTCACGGGAGGTAAGATAGATACCTAGCATTGTTGTTCGATAAAATAGGAGATAAACTAGTGCCTATCATACATTATTCATTTTTATGGTTGGTCACTCTTCTGGAACCCCAGTCTTCATCAGGCATTAGCAGTCTTGTAATATCATCTCTGTATTTTATACCTGATTATTGATGTCAACTTTGTATATCTTTGAATTTACACTCAAAATAGGCAGATAACTTGTGATTGCTAAATATTTGTTGGTCTCATAAACCATGTTATTCATTGTCTTCCAACCAAATAAGAAATCACTGAGCACTTTCTATCTTTTCATCTTTGTGCACAGAGACTCTTGGAATAAGATTTTATTTCTGCACATGAGGACCTTCAGAGAGATAATTTTAAAGAAAATTACTGTTCTTTTAAAAATTCGCCTTTAACCCCCCAGGCATGGTGGCGCAGGTCTGTAATCCTAGCACTTGGGAGGCAGAAGCAAGAGGACTGTCATGAGTTCTAGGCCAGACTAGGCTACATAGTGAGTTCAAGGCCAGACTGAACTACATAACAAGATCCTATCTCCAATAAATACATAAAAATTTAAAACAACATTTTAAGTATCTGATTACAGAAATACATGCTCATTATAAAAAAGTTAGAGAAAGGGACTAGTGTTCAGTAGTAGAACACTTATGTAGCATTCTCAAGGCCCTCTGTTCAGTGGTCAGCACCGCAAAAGAAAAAATAGATGACAGATAGATAGACAGAAGCAAATACCAAGGAAACAATAATTTTTTTAGAATCTAAACATCTCATTTTTCTTCTAGTCACATAACTAGGGCTGATCAAACCTTATGGTGTGTATTTAATTTTTATTTATTTATTTATTTTATTATTATTTTGGGGGGGATTGAGACAGGGTCTCACCATGTAGTTGAGACTGACCTGGAATTCACTATGTAGCCCAGGCTGGTCTCGAACTCACGGCGATCCTCCTGCCTCAGCCTCCCGAGTGCTGGGATTACAGGCATGCACCGCCATGCCCGGCTCCTGTATTTAATTTTTAAAATGTGTTACAGCAGAAGGCACATTGCCATTAATCTCCTAACGAATACTTCTTGCTTTAAACTTGCCTATCTCATCGTCCCTGCCTCACTGAAGCAGTTCTAGAAGTCTTCTGTGTTTTTACAAGGTATAATAAAAAATACAGTGAATGCTGCTGCAGAGTGCCACCCCACAGAGAGGCGGGCTCAAAAAAACATCACGTATTGTGTTCTTCTCCATCTGCTTCACGGGATGGCACCATGGGACTTCTGGCTCCTTCCCAATGTCAAAATGACCGGGAAAGGGAAACTTTTTTTTTCTTTTTTTTTTTTTTTTGGCACCAGGGATGGAACCCAGGAAGGGTAAACATTTTGAATCAATTCAAGACAGAGGTAGCAATGACACTGCAACTAAAGACACTCACATAATAGGACTTCCAGAACTGCCTCAGAAAGTGACAAGTGCAATGGAATTAAGTGTGTTTGAAGTGAGGGGTCATATTTTGAGGGGCATTAATAACAGTGTATCTTTTTATCTTTATTAAATTTATCGGTACATCTTTGGTATACAACACAGCTACATTCTTCATTGGAATCTTGTACCTTTACATGACTTTATCAGGTTCTTATTTTTCCCCATTCCCCAGCCCTCCCTTCAGCCCCTCCACTCTGCCTTGTTTACAAAGACATTGTTTCCATGTTTTTCCTTTTCACAAATTTTTTCTTTACCCTTTTTCCCTTTCCCCTACCCCTGCTACTTCCTCTACTCTTTTACACTTTTCTTCCTGTTACACAATATCAGTTATACATTTTAATCCTTATTTACACTTTCACACCAGAGAAACTATTTGGTATTTATACATGTGTAACTTATTAATTTCACTTGAGTATGGCCTCAATGTGCATGCACTTTAGCTATAAATCTCTCTAGCTTCTCGTTCTTTATGGCTGAGTAGTGTTCCATTTTATAAAAAAAAAGACACATCTTTATCCAGTCTCCAGTGGATGGGCAACTGGGCTGTTTCTAAGTTTTAGCTATTGCAAACTGTGCCACTATAAACATGGGTGAGCATATATTGCTGTGGTAGGATTCTTTTAATTCTTTAGGGAAGATACCCAGCAAAGGGATGGCTGGGTCAAAAGAGACTTCTTTTTTTTTTTTTTTGTACTGGGGATTGAATTTAGGACCTTGCGCTTTCAAGGTAGGCAGCAGCACCACTGAGCTAAATCTGTGGCACACTATGTCTTTTATTTTGAAAATTTTAAAAATGTAAACATTCACCATAATTTTTAATCACATCTCATTTGATTTACAAAGATAAGCAATTTTCATAACCTGCGTTTTTCTTATCTGCTAATTCATCATGAATATTTTACACATTATTAAGGATTTCCATGACACATTTTTTTTGGGGGGGACAGGTTCTTGCTATCTACCTAGGCAGGCCTTGAACTCACTATGTAACCCAGACTATCCTGGAACACATGGCTGTTCACCTGCCTTAGCCTCCTGAGTGCTTGGGAGACCGAATTTTTAAGAGGGGCTTAGTATCCATTGTATAGAGGAATCACGATTGAAAAAAAATCCCTAGTGTTTTATAGTGAGGTTATTTCCAATTTTCACTATTATTAGCAATAAGCATCACTGTATATATCCTTCTGCTTATCTTCTTACCTGTTTACTTAGGACCCACAAGTAGAATTTAGTATCACAGGAAGAACACATTGTCAAAGTTTTTGCCATCTGTTGCCAAATTTTCTATTACAAAGTTGTACAAATTCACAACCCTATAAGCAGTATATGAGAATGGTATAAAAAAAAAGGCTTTTGGACAAGAAGATGATTATGAAAAAAATAATCATGAAGATAAGCCTTACCCCACGCCAGCTGTGTTTATTTGTTGAATTTTATTGCCATGTTTATTGGACTAGACACTGAAGGTCCTTTAGATCCTTAGTTTATTTAGTCCCTCTTTCGACACCCTGCAACTTTCACCCAAGTTTTATCTGAGGAAAGGGGATTTCTGGTAAATCCGATTTGGAAAGCCAACCCAAGCATATCCAACCATCTTCCCAGTATGGACCACCTCTGTGGTTTAACTGCTGGGAATCCATTGAAAAAGGATGCTGGCTGCTTTGGAGCTAAATACTTAAGTGCTTATAGGAATTGAAAGCAATGGTTTGGGGTGAAAAAGTCATGTTCCAAGGTACAAAGGAAAAGCCAGTAATAGCCAAGGGTTTGGAGTCTCTTTCTGACCTGCTCTGATAATATCACTATGGCGATGGTCTCCACAAACAGTTGCAAAATAGCAAGATGAAAAAAGAACAAGCAAGTTCCACCCAGGCGATCTGGAGTTATTTTAGGGACCAAGGCAATGTCATCTGGGGTAAATATGGAATGCAAAATCTGTTCTTTTAATAATCATCCTCCCTTTCTTTTGTGAGGTTGAACAAAGGCCTGGCAAATCAGTCTTTTTTGCTAAAAGAGACACCGACCCAGCATTTTCAGGGTTGAGGAGAAAGTACAGCCAAAAGTATAGAAGTAATGGTGGATAACAGATGCTAAGATTCTTCTTTTCACACCCTTGGCTTCTGAGACTTGAATGAGCCTGGCGTGGAATCCAAGGGTGGAATAGAGGGAGATGTTCCCAGGAAGGCTTGGCCTGGTCCAGAGGCTGGGATTAGGACTCCAGGGAACTGAGCTTGGTTGCCTGCCCCTGACCTTGATTCCCAGGCCAGGGGAGGTGGACAAAAGCATCTTCAAAACCACTGCACCATCTGCTGCAGATGACATTTGCCACTCTTGTCCTCATGCTGTTCTCTTTGAACCTCTGACTCAGCGAGCCTCAGTGCAAAAAAGCAAAGCTAGTTATTTTTTGCACCAAGAAAAAATGTTGGGCAACGTACTTGCTGAGTTCTTTACTGACCCTGAATCGCTTCCTCTTCACACTTAACCCCTTGCTCTTCCTGTCTTCTCTTTGCTCCTTTGTCTTCTAGACTGCTAATTTTTAAGTGCTGCTGTTGTCTCTAATAAAGATCATCTAGGGGGAGGATTGAACTGCTGCCATGGAAGCCTGCACAGCGTCTGGCAGATAGACAGTTCCCCATGTCAGTCCAAAACCTCTTGCCTATCCCGAAAGGGACATTTCTCCAGCAGATCTGAGACAGAGGCTATGGGTTCCTTCTTTCATCAACTTGGAACAGACCTTCTGCCAGGAGCTCGAGTTACAGGATGAACAAGGTCCCAGGATCTTACATTCTTGACAGAGATTACATTGTTGTAGATGTCATGTCTGAGTACTGAGCACACATTTCTCTTCTGTTTTACTGAGCCTCCTCTTAGATGTGGACATCAGATCTCACATCCTCTTTCCCCTGTTTTAGTTATATTCCCTGCACCAATCATCACAGGGTTTTCTTTACTTTCTGTCAGTTTTCCCATGCAAAAATATATCCTCTTTGAGAATACTTTTTCCTCAGTGTTCACTGACAAATCTCAGCACCTAGAAACATCCTGCAGCAGACAAGTCTTTTCATGTTTAACAACATGCCCTAAACTGGGTGGCACACAACAGAAACTTACTTCGCACAGATTAAGGCCCTAGCAGATTTGATGACCCGTGTGAACCCTACGCCTGGTTTATGGATAGCCCTTCTGGCTATGCCCTCACAGAATGGAAAAAGGACCTTGCTCTGTGCTGTACTGTATAAAGATAAGAGTCCCAAGCATGAGGGCTTCTCTTCTATGACCTAATCATTTCTCCAAATCCCCACCTTCTAATATGCCTTCACCTTTAACATATGACTTTTAGGGAGATACAAACATTTAGATCACAAAACTGGGGATTTAGCTCAGTGGTTCCACCGCCGGCCTTGCAAGTGCAGGGACCCGAGTTCGACCCCTGGTACAAAAAAAAAAAAAAAAAAAAAAAAAAAAAAAAAAAAAATGTTAAATCAACTTGTTAAAAAAATTCTGCAGTCTTCTAGAACTCGCTTGAAGAAATCACCACGGAATGAGTGGGGACGTCCTGGGAGTCAAAATGACAAACGACGACTCGGGTCAGGGATTTAGCTCAGTGGTTCCACAAGGTCCCGAGTTTGATCCCTGGTACAAAAACAAAAACAAATAACAACTGTCCAGGGCTTCACAGTTTGCAAAGCTTGACAGGGGCACTGAGATGAGCCTGCACCTTCACCTCTCAGAGCCCCGATTCCCTCCTTGAGAAATGGGAATTGTGACACCTATCTTTGGGGATTGCTGAGGTGATTGGATAAGGTAATGCCTGTGAATCACCCAATAGGGACCTGACACATGGTAGATGCTCCTTGCCTGGGTGTGAACACTATGGTCTCTTATTTGAACTTTTTAATTCTGTGTGGACATTATTAGCATGGCTATTTACTTAACTGGCAAGGAAAGTAGGGGAAAGTAATTTGCCTCTGGCAGATCAGGAAGAACTAGAATCTCCAACAGGAGCCCAATTCTACAGGACCCAAATCCACTGCCCATGGCTACTAGCACTAGAGGAAGAAGACATCTTACAAGCACCATTCCCCTCTCGCCCTCCCTCGCATCCCTGGGTTCAGTCTCTCCAGCCATTCCCGTGGGCTATGGGGAGAGGTAAATCTGAGGGGAGTTGTTAACCTGATTAGTAATGAACGATGCTTCTCACACCCACCTTCCCTGCCCATCCTGCAGCTTCTGGCAGCCCCCCCCACCTCAAGTTTCCCCACAGACTCCACTTCTGTGATGCCACAGGGACCTCAGCCTGCCAGTGTTCAGTTTCCCAGGGATTCTGATCCAACCAGATGGGCTGAACCATAAGCTCATTAACATAAATCAAAAAATTTCTCAGAATTGAGAAGTCTCCAGAGCAATCAAGACTACCAATAATTAAATTTCTTAAAAAATATATATTCAAAACCATAATGGAGTTAGTTGTAGTTTTAAGTTTCTCCCTGGTAAAGGCAGTATAAGAGGCAATTTACAATGTCCAATCCTGGCAACAACCTGGAAAGGCAGATGTTATCATTCCCATTTTATCAATGGAAAAGTCTAGGCTCGGGACATGAAAGATCTTGGGGTAAGTCACATAAGTAATTCCTAAGTGGTGAAGGCCTGACATTTAAACTCAGGTCTGTCTGCCTTCAGAGCTAGTGCTCTGATCTAGAGCACTTCTTTTAACATGCACAAGGCCCTGGGTTCTGTCCCTGGCACCACAGCAGGATGAGGAGAGGGAAGAGAATGATGTGTGGGGTAGCAGGGAGGAGGAGGAAGAGGAAAAGGAAGAACTAGAAGGAGGACGAGGAAGCAGGAGGAAGAAAGGAGAAAAGAAAAAGAGAAAAGCAAACAAGCTAGCGTATGGATCTTCTGCCACAGAAAAATACGTGTAGGATACCCATCTCAGCATAACTCTGAAGAAAAATGGAAACAGCCTACAAACAAGGATAGGGACCTGCAGGGCTAGCTCAGTGGTAGATCGTGTGTTTAGCATGCTCAAGGTTCTGGGGTCTATCTCAGCACCAAGCAAAAGACAAAAACAAGATGATTATATGTATTATAATGAGTGTAGTCACACTACTTTACAATTATGGAAAATAATATAAAGAGTATGATAAATACGATGAAAGAAAAATGTAGGTTATAGAACATACCGCTAAACTGAGATTACAATTTATAAGTATGCACATGAAGTATAAACATGCCTGTGTAAAACACAAAAGGTAGTATACAAATGTGATGATGACTGTGTGGTGGGATTTGGAGGGGTTTTTCCTCCTCTGGTTATTAAACTTTTTGCAATGCAGTTAAATTACTTTTGCAATTTACAGATTAAAAGGTTTTTAAAGACAATCTTCTCAGAACTCCTGTAGCTTTGCACATAGAGTACACAAACCAGCAGGCATGGTTTTTAAATTGCTCACTAGTTAGATGAATTTCCTTGAGCACCTGCTCCAACCCTAGAGACCCATCTGCTTCCAAATCATAGTCCTTTCTGCTTAAGCAAGCGGTGGGAATTACTCTCGCCCACTTCCGTGTCTGTCTGCTGATTCCACGCTTCCAACCAGAGCTGCTCTGTCCACCATGGCAGCCACTGCCCTCTGTGGACCTGCAAATAAATAAATGTAGATAAGTAGACAATTCAGTTCCTCCATTATTCTCATTGGTCATACCCCATGCACGCGATAGCCACATTATCCTAGCAGCTGTCATCATGGACGGCACCGGTAGAAGTATTTCTATCATAGCAGCAAGCTCTTTCAGGCTGCACTGACCTAACTTCTAGACTGAAGACAATACGATATCTAGAACTTTAGCTAGACAAAAGATTTCCCAACCACTTGGCATCAGTGGATTGAGCACACAATGGCTTTTCCATCCTGAGATTGTACTCAACTCTAGATATATCCTATCTGTCTACCCTATCTCAATTCTAGGAAGTTCCTAGGTCAGGGAGAATTAAGGATGGCCCCTCCCTGCTAAAAA
Organism: Fukomys damarensis; assembly: GCF_012274545.1. Taxonomy (NCBI): domain Eukaryota; kingdom Metazoa; phylum Chordata; class Mammalia; order Rodentia; family Bathyergidae; genus Fukomys; species Fukomys damarensis. Next base: position 3,775,359 of record NW_022900935.1, read on the forward strand.
AGTGGGTAGGTTTTTCCATTATAGCTTTTCCCCCCTCTTCACTGCTGGGCATTGAGACCAAGCTTCATGCACCCTAAGCAAGCGCTCTACTCACCTACCACTGAGCTGCATCCCCAGGCCTAATCGCAGTTATTTACAAAGTGCTTTGCAGAATGAAGATTGATCAGGCAGAATGGAAGGAGGAGGAAGTTTCATTAGAACACTGCCTTTTATTATGAATTTTGTTGAGCCACTTAGTGAGATTTCCTATGTGCCAAGCCCTTGCTTATATTTTTATCTCATTTAATTCTCACAGTTCTGCAGTGTATATTTTCCTGCATTCTATGCCAAGGTGAAGACATTGAATTTCAAAGAAGAAATGGAACCCACCCACACCTTCAGGCACCAAAGCTCATGCTCTTTCTGTGGCATTGACAAGCCTTCTGGGAGATTCCAAGTCTCAGAGGATTCCAATTGACTCTGCTTGAGTAACAGGTCTACCTCTGGGACCAGGCATGTTGCATGGAGCAATTGGCTGCCATATTTGGCCAGACTTAGGTAACTGTCCATCACTGTACTAGTAGGAACAGTCACTGACAGTCCCAATAGAACCACATAAGCCCAAAAAAATGTTTGTTTGTTTTTTTAAGAAAATGTATTTTACAAATAGGAGGAAAGATCAGGTAGTGGAAGTGACTGTTTTTATTAAGGTTACTCACATGCTGATCTTACTCATTTTCCAAATTAGCTGAAAGAGATCAGGGATTACAATTAATACTAGCTTTTCCTGAAAACCTGTATATCATGGCCTGTGCCTTTTATGTGCATTATTATAGATATCTGCGCTTGCATCTTCACTGTTGTTCAAGAATGTTGGACCTGATTCTTGCTTTGGGTAGAAATAGCAGCTGTGGTTCCCTGGACACTCACACTTGGCCTTCTAGGTTCTCTGTGGCCTGTTTCCCACAGCTGGCTTACCTCCTGCATAATGCTCCAGTCTAATTCAAGTCATGCATGTATTAAACACCCAGCACTTCCCCCTGGAGCCTGCAGTCTCTCTTTGGGCGTTAAATGAATGAGACTTTCAAACACAGGGTTACTCACCAGGTGGAGTGCCAAGGGGCCAATTCTAAAATAGGACTGGGTCTACACAGTCTGGGCTGAGCATTGGACAAATGACCAGCGGCTGGACCGGATTCCCTCCAGAGGCCCTGGAGAACTGGGAGGTCTGTGTTTCAATGGTTCTGGGAGAAGGAAGAATGTTCCCAAGTCATGGCTTCTCCTTGGATTAGATCCAGCCTGCACAAGAGCCACTTGGGGCCCAAGTTATCTAAGTAAACACTGATTCCTTGACGAGTTTCCAAAGTCAGAAACACAGTCACTGTTTGGTTTGAACAGGCTGTGCTCTGTAAACCTCTGCTTGTGTATCGCTAGGGCCCCATGTAAATATTTTAGCTACAGATTGCAAGAACACAACTTCTTTTAAAATCCCATCACTTCATCGGTAGACTTATAATATGAATTATGTGTTGTCTCTGTGTGTTGTTAGACTTAAAATGAATTATGTGTTATTTCTGTTTGTTGGGAGGTCCAGTTCTCTGACTTGATTACAAGCATCTCAGATGTATCTCGACTGAGACTGTTGGGGTTTAGGGAAAGCCTAATAGACGGCTCACCCTGCTTCCTGATGGAACTCAAAATGAGGTGTACACTCAAGTAGGTGGAGCCGAAAACATTTTATTTCCAATAAAGTTGATTATGAAGAAGTGGGCTTTGAGTGTCAGAGGCGCTTGTAATTTCTCATCCTAGAGTATGGCAGGCTTACCCACCCAATCGGAAACAGCCCATAAGTCAGGAGACAAGACTGCCATCCAACTGAAGAAATGGAGGTGAGGAAGAAAAAGTGTGTTGCCTAAAAGAAGGAAGGAGCGGGCTGGGGATTTAGCTCAGTGGTACCACTGCCTGCTTCACAAGCACAACGTCCCAAGTTCAATCCCTGGTACCAAAAAAAGAAAAAAAAAAAAAAAAGGAGTAAAAGAAGGAAGGAAGGCGCTGTCTTGGTCCATGTTCTGTTGCTATAACAGAATACCCAAGACTTTGAAATTTATAAAGAAAGAGGGTTTATTTAGGCTCACGATTCTAGAAGTCCAACAGCATAGTTCCAGCTTCTGCTAAGCTTTGGTGAGGGCCTTGTGGTGGCACAGTTTATGGAAGAAAGTGAAAGAGCAGAAGGGACAAAGTGGGCAGATGCTTTATCACAGCCTACCCTCACAGTAACTAACCTACCCTCCTCAGAACTACATGAATCACTTCTGGAAGGTAGAGCCCCTACCCCCAGACCTCTCTTAAAGACCCCTCCTCTTCTCAATACCACTACATTGCCAACTAAATTTCAACAGAAAATAAGTAGGATGGCGCAGACTATAATCTCAGCACTCTGGGAGAATGAGGCAGAAGGATCGTAAGTTTGAGCCCAGCCTGGTCAATTTAGTGACTTAGTGAGGCCCTGCCTTATAATAAAAAATCGAAAAGGGAGCTGGGAATTTAGCTCAGTGGTTCTGCCACCTGCCTTGCAAGCAGAAGGTCCCCAGTTCAATCCCTCGTACCAAAAGGAGCAGGGGTTGCTGGGAATGTAGCTTACTGCACAGACCATGAATTTAATTCCCCATACCACCAAAAAGAAGTGTTTTTTTTTTTTTCAACAAGGGTTTTGACAAGGACAAACCACACACGAGCCACAATAGGCACTAAGCTGAGCGTGGCTGGTTCCTTCTCCCCAACCTGTCAAATGGTTGTCTCTCCTCCCATGGGAAACGGGGCAGGGGACCAAGGGCAGCTGAGATGCTCCCCTGACGAACTCCTACCCCATGGAAACTTGACGCCAAATGGAGAAAGAGGCAAAGCGTGGGCTCTGGATTCCAGCACCGCCTTGTGACTGAGAAGACGCAAGTTCTGCTTGAGTCAGAAAGCAGAACTTGATTGTGTCACGAGGAAGTTGGCTTTCAGCACATAGTTTCACCACTGGTAATAGGCCATTTTATAAGTAGGAAAAGTAAGACTCAGGAGTCCCTCCCTGATCCATCACTACAGAACAGCACCTGCTTCTGCCAGTTCCTGAGAACACTCCAATCCCTGCCCAGCAGCCCTTCCCTCCTTGACCAGGGCAGACAAGGCTTGCTACCGTCCATAATGGTGTGTGCTCTGCTTTTGTACGACTGGCAGTATAATGCAACGTCACCACAAACACAGGAGTGGTGTGTTGTGATGTCACCAGGAGATGAGAATTTCCAACTCCCTTAATATCTGTTTTTCTTTTTTGTTGTTTGAGTTAGGCTCTCACTGTCATTCAGGCTGTCCCTGAACTCACGATGATCCTTCTGCCTCAGCCTCCTGAATGCTGGGATTACAGGCAATCCATTATAATCTTACAGGACGACTGTCATGTATGGGTGTAGTGGACTGACTAATGGGCAACTTGTAGCGCCCAGCTGAACTGAATCAGCGTGGTCTGGACGTGGAGGATCCACCTGGAGATTGTTACCACTAACCATAAAAAGAGAACTGGAGGAGGAGATCTTGTCCTGTTGATTTCCTAGGAGAAGCTTGCTGTGGGTGTTTTCCAGATGCAAACAAGGCTGTTCTCCTCAGAGGAAGAGCTCGGGGGCCTCCCTGTTGCTGGGAATGGCTGCTGTTTTCATCAAGGAAGCTCTGATCTTCACCATGAGCATCACTTCCTGGCTCCAATATGGATCCCTCAGCTTGGTGACACAAATCCTGCATCTCACCGGCGTAGGTTTTCCGGCTTCCACCACTGGCCTTTGGGCCTCCCAGGTGCGGACCCTCAATACGGACAAGCAGGAGACATCGCCGAGGGCTCCGGGCCACCGGCTGGACTCGAGGAGGACGCTGCCTTGGACTCTACGCCTTTAGCTGGACTTGCGTGGGAAACTGCTGGGATCCAGGCCCTCTAGCGTGCGGTTAATCTCTTGCATACCTTTGTGTTTGACTTTTTGGGTAATTACCATAAAATATGGTCTTAGAAATTATGTCTCCTCTATTTAATAGATTTCCTTGCCAAATCCTGCTACAACAATGACTACAACAATGGGTTATACCAGGCGCGACCAAACTATACAGTGAATGTTTAAATTAACATTATTTTTAAAAAGACACATTCTCACCGACCCCCCCAGTCCTCCCCCTGGCTTCAGACCCACTCATCCCATCGTTCCTACCCCCTCTGAAGCAGCTCTGGGCGTCCTCTTTCATGAGCACCATGCATTGCATAGCTGCCGTGGTGGTGTCCTGAACTGATTCAAAACGTTCACGTTCCGTGGTCCTTTTGACTTTGGGAAAGAGACAGAAGCGGCACAGACCAAATCTAGTGGATGAGGACACACCACGGTGTCTTTACAAGCCTGCTTTTACATTAGATGACACTCAGCAGCGGCATTCACTTTATTTTTCATCACACCTGGTATAAAGACCTGGAGGAGGGCTTCCAGAGCTGCTGTAGACAGTGGAGAGAACGGCAGGAAAAGTGTGTTCAAACTACAGGGGAGCATGTTGAGAGGAATTAATGGCAATGTGTCTTTTTACTGTAATACATTTTAAAAATTTAAACATTCATTGTATATTTCAGTCATACCTCATACATGTGTCACATATCCATCATTGACAGAAACACGGCTTTTTTTCACCCTACGTCTTCACAATCTGGTGTCCATTTCCATACCTAAAGCATATTTCAGTCTGATCTCACCACATTTTGAGTGATTGATTGGGAGCTCACTGGGCAGTGGCCACCATACTGGACACACAAGGCCGTGGGTTGGGCGATCAGGGCTCTGAAGTTTCCATTTTCTGTATTTCACACATTATCTAGTTCTTGGGCTGTAACAAGACATCTTTTAGAAACCAGAACAATGTGTTCCTGGCTCCATAGGACCGAGAACCTCTTCTAGTGTTTCGCTGACGTGCACTGGCCTAGACCAGCCATACTTAAACTGCAAATGGGCAGAAGGGTGGGATAACAGCTACTGATTGTGTTCATCAGCACCCTGGAGATGGCATCCACTCTCCAAGGGTTACGACCTTTACTCTGTGCTGGACAGGTGTCTTTAGGGAGCCTGGTGCACAGTCATCCTCCTGTGGGAACGTACTAGCACCCAGGAATGCTGTCAAGCCTGCTCAACGTTTTCTCCAGTAATCGTGGGGCAAGAAAGCACGCAACTCCTCCATGGGACATCTTCAGTGACCTTTTCCAGGAGAGAGCAGAGGGGTCTTTTCTATACTATGGCGTGAAGCCCAGCTGTTCACAGACCCAGTGGACCATACTATGTAGGTGAGACAGCATTGGCTGGATCAGACACCTGGTCTACCCAACAGTCGTTATCCATGGGACCTTGGGCACAACAGAGAGCTGTTCTGGTACTGTTTCCCGTTTGTAAGATACAGGATTATATTATAACAGGCGTGGGCACCCACTGTCCTTTTAATGGCATTTTTATTTATTATTTATTTATTTATTTATTTATTTATTTTTGGTTATTTGAGACAAGGTCTCACTATGTAGTTGAGACCGACCTGGAACTCACTGGGTGGCCCAGGCTGGTCTCGAACTCACAGCGATCTTCCTGCCTCAGCCTCCCAAGTGCTGGGATTACAGGAGTATGCTTAATGGCATTTTTAAAGGAAGGCTAACATATAAAACAAAGCAGAGCTTTTCTGCTTGTAGTGAGTACAGGGACCTGGTCTTTCCTTTGTGGATCACCGAGTCATTCCTTTTTAACAAACGTACAGTGGCATCTTAGTTTATGGACTTAATTTGTTTTATAATTTGGGTAAAGATGGCTGCATTTGTGCTTGTGTGGCTTCCTTTGATGGCTGTGGTTGTGTTTGTCACCCGATGTGAAGTTTGCAAATGGAAGCAAAATTTTTGCCAAGCAGAAGCATTCGTGAACTGAGGCGATTCCTGTATTGCATTTACTATACTGGGTGCCAGCTCTGTTCTAGGTTCCTTACATACATTCATTCATTTACTGTTTCATTTAAATCCTCTTAATAACATATGAAGTAAGCATTATTAAGATTCACAATTTCTATTTTTTGTTTTTTCGGTTTTTTGAGACAGGGTCTCACTATGTAGTTGAGACTGACCTGGAACTCACTATGTAGCCCAGGCTGGTCTTCAACTCACAGAGATCCTCCCGCCTCAGTCTCCTAAATGCTGGGATTACGGGTGTGCATTACCACGCCCGGTTTAAGATTCCCAATTTCTATGGAGCAGTTAAGGCCCAGAGGGTCGAGTATCTTGCCAAAGGTCACACAGCTAGTGATTCACAGAGTTAAAATTCCAACCCAGATAGTTCCATTCCAAAAGTCACATTTCTATCTTCTCTAAACCCTGTGACTTCACAGACCAGGATATTGACCTTGGGCTCTAAGGTCCTCTCCAGGTTTCCAGTCTGCCACCCTACCAGAAACAGTCGGGTTTGCTGCTTATTTGTTTCATCACAGTAAAGTTCCTCAGTGCAGAATTCTGTACGTGGGTGTGAGGGCAGTGGTCGGAGAGTGACGGGCACCCCACTCCGTAGAGGTCTAAGTCCTTCTCGGCCAAGCCCACTGCAACTAATTCCATGGACTCTTAATGTTGACCTTTGGGCCATTTCCCTCTATGCCATCATTGCAGAGGGAGCATTTTTTCCAACCTCCACTCATAGATTTGTGGGGAAAATGGCTAAGAATTTTAGTAGTCAAGATTATTCTGGAAAACTTATATGATGCACCTAGGGGAGTTAGCTTCCTAGAGAAAGAGAAAGTAGAACAGTGTTTATTGATGCTGAGACAAGGGCGCCGTGGTTATGGTTTAATGGGTGCAGAGTTTCAGTTTGGGATGATGAACGGCTCTTTCAGGGTACCATGATGGTTGCACAGTATGGTCTACTATCTATTCCCATGTTGCAGAGGAGGAAAGCAGGGCACAGAGAGGCGAAGTAACTTGGCCAAAGTTACATGGGCAGCAATTAGGGGAATCAGGACTCATCCCAACAGAACCAACTTCTCCACTAGGCACAAGACGCGTAGTGCCTACAGCTCTTTTTAAGACTTACAAATGATTTCATTTTGTTGTATTTGAAATGTTTTCATTAGTATGTGTTGGCAACATCTAATGAATTCATCCAAGTTACGGAGTATTGGTTCTTATGCACATAGAATCTGGATCCTTTCTGCTCCCCTTCTCCCCACCTCCTTCCGATATGTAATGATGATTAATATATAACAGTGCATTTAGTCTGGACTACATTCAACTTCACTGCACCATAGTCAAATATAATGATGTCTGACTTCTTTGAATGGGAGGAAAACGACCCACAGAAGCAAGATTTCCTAGAGACTTGAAGTCAAGGCTCTCAGTCCAGGCTCCTGCTTACCAACTCTGGGAACCCAGGTGACCACTTCGAGACAGGATGTCTGCGTGGATTTGGGCAAGTTACTCTCTGTGCCTCGGGTCCATCTTCTGTGAAATAGGAAGCACGAATGTGCTTTATGGCCCTGAGGTGCAGAGTGATTGTGTCACCTTCCCACTGTGCCTGAGGCGCAGCAAGGACCCTGTGCTACAAGCTACATCCTCCTTCCAGCAGCAGCAAGGCCTGCACTGTGTCTGAGATCCAGCTGGCCGACAACCCCAGGGTCACAGCACCTCCTCAGGCACACACACCAGCCATTCCTGTGTCCCTGCAGCAGCCTCGGGAGAGAGTCTGACATGTTCTTCAGCCGATCAAGTGAGATCCCCACTTACAAAAGCTTCCAGACCTCTGCAGTAATTTCCCCTTTCTTCACCCCGCTCGGGCCCTTTTCCATCTTAGCTCTATTTCTCCAGGAGCAGGATGGAAAAGACTGTTTTGAACAAGTGTAAAAGAAGGAGCCCAGACTCAGAACTCTCAGGAACTGGCTTTGCAGCTGAGCTCTGCCAGAAACAACCTGGGGCAAGTCAGTCAACCTCTCTGAGCCTCAGAATCCTCAGTGGCTGGCCAGACAATAGGATCACACCATGAAATACTAATAACAATTGTTCTGCAATTACTAGAATGTGATGGTATAAACACACACAGACTCTGAGATCAGAGTCCTTCGATTTTGCTCTGGTCTCAATGTTGGCATCTCCTCAAAATTCATATGTTGAAACCCTAACCCAAAGATGGGGTTTTTGGAAGGTTATGGGTCTTGAGGGTGGAGCCCTCGTGGAAGGGATTAGTGTCCTTATAAAAGAGGCCCAAAGGGTGTCCCCTTTCACTCAGGAAGGTACAGTGAAAAGACAATGTTGCTGGGCCAGAAGGTGGGCCCTTACCAAACCCTGGAATCTGCTGACTGTTTTCTCAGACTTGCTGACCCCTAGAACTGGGAGGAATACAGGTCGGTCAATCACAGCCTTCCAGTTCGTGGTATTTGTTGTTGTTGTTGTTGGTGTAGCAGTCCGAATGGATTGACAAGGCCCACTCGTGGATTCTATCCCTTGACAGTACATAACTTCCCCTGTCTAAGTTTTTTCCTGTGCAAAATGAGGTTACAAAGGTGTATTGGGAAGATCAGATGAGATAATTAGACGTGAAGCTCTTTGTGTCCTGGACACAAAGAAAGTGCTCTGTAAAGGTTCGCTCTTCGTGCTTCCTATTTCACAGAAGATGGACCCGAGGCACAGAGAGTAACTTGCCCGAATCCACGCAGACATCCTGTCTCAAAGGGGTCACCTGGGTTTCCAGAGTTGGTAGGCAGGAGCCTGGACTGAGAGCCTTGACTTCAAGCCTCTTCAATCTTGCTTTGGTGGTTCCTCTTCCTCCCACTCAAAGAAGTCAGACATCATTATATTTGACTATGGTGCAGTAGTTGTTATTTTCATTACAGTCATGTTTCTTCACGAGCCCTGTAGCATACAGTATGCTTTCCAACTGCACAGGGCAGACACTCAATGAATAGCTGTGGAATGAATAGAAGAATGAAGGCACTTTCAGTCCAGAACTCATTCCCATACCAAATCTCTACTAACCTAACAGTAACAAGAATTTCAGTAGCTTCAAGGCTTTCAAATTTTTTATTTCTTCTTGACCTGATCAGGTACAACTTTTAACATGTCCTTTAAAGCATGGACCTTACTTCCCTATTCTGGGTGAACTCAGTGAGTTATTTCTTGGGTATTTTTTGTTTTATTTTGTTATTTGGCGGGGGGCAGAGTCTCACTACGTAGTTAAGGCTGGCCTTGAACTCACAGCAATCCTCCTGCCTCGGCCTCTTGAGTGTGGGATCACAGGCGTGC
>NW_022900935.1:3784676-3806104 GCF_012274545.1 Fukomys damarensis
GCCTCGGCCTTGAGTGTGGGATCACAGGCGTGCACCACCACACCCGACAGTGACTCATATCTAACAAAGAAAATAAAGCAGAATTGGCAGTGTGCAACTTCTAAGACTGGGTCCTAAAGGATCTTAAGGCTTCTGACTTGGTGTCTCTTGGGTGACCTGCTCTGGGGTAAGGCAGCTGGGCAGGTCATGAGCATGCCCACCCAGCTCGGTGGAGCAGGCATCTAAAGGAGGAACAGAGCCTCCTGCCAAAAGCCGGGTGGGTACACTGTCACTAACGCAGGGCTTCCAGCTCCAGTGAGGCCTCAGATGACCACAGCCCAAGCCAACAATTTAAGTGTGATCTAAAATACCCTGAGGGTCGGGGACTTAGCTCAGTGGCTCCAGCGCCTGCCTCGGAAGTGCAAGGTTCCCGAGTTCGATCCCCGGTACCATAAATAAATAAAAAGCAAAAATAAAATTAAAGACCCTGAGCCAGAACTGGTTAGATGATAATACCATTACCAGTTTCCTGACCCACAAAAACTGCGAGATAAATAAATGTTTTCAGTTGCTATACTTGGGGATAGTTTGTTACACAACAATAGAGAAAACTAACACAATTTATAGTCTTTTGTGTGTGTGTGTGTGTGTGTGTGTGTGTGGTCCTGGGGATTAAATCCAGTATTTCATGTGTACTAGGCAAGTACTCTACCTCTGACCACACAGTATTGAAGATTGTGTGTTTGATTTATTTTACTTAACATGATGGTTTCAGGGTGCATCCAGTTTCCTACAAATGACTCAAACGTGTCCTTCTTTATAACACAGTAGTATCCCATTGTGTATAACACCACATTTTCGTTATCCATTCATCTGTTGATGGCTATGCAGGCCACTTCCGAGATTTAACTATTATGAGTTGTTCTATGGTGTTAATAGAACCATGAGTGCACATGTATCCCTGCAGTGTGGTGTTTTTATTTCTTTTGGGAGATATTTAGTAGGAGAATAGCTGGGTTCCATGGATTTCTATTTTTATTTGTTTGGAGGAATCTCCATACTGATTCCCGCAGTGGTTGTACAAGCGTACATTCCCACCGACAATGTGGGAGGCTTCCTTTCTGCCACAGTCTTGCCAGGTATATCTGTTCCTATTTGGTTTCTTGATGATCAGCTATTTTTCTAAAATCTCTATGCTGTTTTAATTTGTACTTTTCTAATGGCCAGCAATGTTGAATATTTTTTCATGTATTTATAGGCCATTTGTACTTTGACTTTTATTTTTTTTTTTTTTTGAGACCGGGTCTTGTTGCTATATAGTTTAGGTTGGTCTTGAGCTCACTACATGGTCTGGGCTCTGGACCCTGGGCTCTGTGTCCTAAATTCTGGGATTACAGGCATGCACCACCATGCCCAGGTATGTACTTCATCTTCTGAGAAGTGTCTATTCATTTCAGTTGCCCATTTTCTGTTTGGGTCTTTTATTTTCATCCCCTTCTGTTTTTTGTTTTTTTTTCAATCTTTTTTATTTTGAGACAGTCTTTCTAAGCCTCTAAATTGCCCAGGGTGGGTTCCAACTGGCAATTCTCCTGCCTCAGCCTCCCAGAGAACAGGGATTATAGGTGTGCGCCACCATTCCTAGAGGTACATTTGTTCTTAATAAAAAGGTGAAACAAGTGATTTTCTGGTAATACCTGGTTTATGAAGATTACTGACTGTTTATTCTCCATATTGCTTTCGTACTATTCTGAAAGCCTGAATTCCACACTTTGTTTTTCAAACACGCCTGCTAACTGATGACTATCCCTTCCTCCTTGAGAGCTGAGATGGACTGCATCCCGACGTAGTGTTGTACACTGGAGCTCAGAGGTCTTGGCATCCTTTGATCCCTGGCTGGAGGAAAGTGTCAGGCTGCAAGCTTCTGTCCAGTCAGCAGCTCACATTTGGAAGCGTCTGGTTGTCTATTTCAGAAGAGCTCATCTCAAAGAGACTATTCCCTTACTAATAGCTCCCAGGCTGTTTCAACAGCAGCTAATTCTTCCACCTTACTTGGAGCCAACTTCAGAGTCCTTTCTCTGGCTGGCTGGGTCTCAGCACCGACTGGAGAAAACTCCGGAGGCCTTTTCAGGGGAGGAAGCTCAGCCTGATGTAGAAAAGTGTCCATGCCTGACAAGGTAGCTCTTCCCTTCTCCCAGTGAGGATGTTAGATATTGGGCTGTCCTGAGTATGGCGGTGTGGTTAGGGCCATCGAATTCAAGTGACTATCAGTGAGCATCTGCTATATACTTAAATGCTGTAGACCCAGTGGACACAAAGAGTGAATACAAGCAATGGAAAAGAATTGGCCTCCATAATCCATGGCCTGGCTGGAGGAGATGGGCAAACCACACAATACCTGCAATTTACAGCAGTAAGCAGAGGTTTTCAGACACCCAAGGTGGACAGGGAGGACGGAGCAAGAAAAGTTCCCAGGTTCTTGGAGGCCATGAGGCAAGAGTAGGAACGACCCCACAAAGAGGCTGGGAAAGGTTTTCTAGCCGAAAGGAAGAGCAGAAGCCAAGGCTACCATGAAGTGGGAGAGTGGCGGGAGGAATAGAGTCCCAGGGGAGGCTGGAAGTATGGTTGGAGAAGAGTCCTGCATATCACAGGACTCGAACGTCATCTTGGAGGCGAGGAGCAGTCACTGGGCCCTTCCAGCGGGGAGGGGAGAGCATCAGATCAGCGTTTCAGGATGTTCACTCAGACATTCCTGTGGATTTGGAGGCAGAGAGGCCGGGGAGGGGGGCTGCTGCCATCATTTTTCCTGGCAAGTTGACAAGGGTCTAGAAGTGGCTTTTGGGATGCAGAAGATGAGACAAATTCAGGGGACAGAGGCTTATCAGCCACGAGCCAAGTACAGGGAGGAAGCGAGCCATCCTTTGCCAAGGACATTGAAGGCTAGGACGAGGATTCCTCTGAGTTCTTGGTCATCATAGTTTCTCCTCCTCCAGGCCCTCGTAGAGCATTAACTGGCAAACGAGACTTGATATTTGAAGGAAGATCTCATTAAAAGAGGTCCATGAACCTACACCCAGCTTGTAGAGAGGATTGCAGCTCAATGATGCATTTTTCTCTCTCCATTTGCTCTTGTCCTCTCTTGACTGGGCTGCTGCCTTAGCTGCCTAAATGTCTACCCATTTCTGCTGTTGACCCCTCATCCAGACCGCACGTGGCAGCCACTGTGGTCCTTTACAAACACAAATTGGATCATGCCCTTTCCCTGCTTAGAATCCTTGAAAGATCTTCCATTACCCTTAGAATATGCTTTACCTTCCTTTCCGTGGGCCACCAGGCCCCTGGGTCTGCCTTCTGCCACCCCTCCGACCTCCTCCAGTCCTGTCCATCTTGCCCACCATGTCCTATGGCCTGGCCTCCTACTGTTGATCACATACAGCAAACTGTCCCATGCAGAGCCATTCACACACTCAGCATCTGTTTATCAAACACCTACTTTGCACTGTACATGATTCTTAGTGCTGAAGAGACGGCGGAGAACAAAAGGCACACAGATCCCTGTTTTGGGAAACAAGTCCAGTAAATAAACATAGTGTCAGATGGGAATCAGTACTAAGGAAAAAGGAATAAAGCTTGGGAGAGGGGATAAAGGTGTTAGGGAGCGGGTTTGCAATTTTAAGCATGGTAGCTAGGGAAGGACTAAATGAGGAGGTGACACTGAAATCCGAAGGCTGTGAGGGCACAAAGCCATGGAGCTATGTGAGGGAAAAGCATCTGGGCAGAGGACAGTGAGTGCAAAGGCCCTGAGGCAGAGACAGTGGTGTGTCCAAAGAATAGTAAAGAGTCCAGAGGGGATGGAGAGGAACAGGAGGGGCGATTTTGGAGGGACAGGGATATTAATCAGGTGACCCCGACAGGCCAGCACAGGAGCAGTGCATCTTGGAAACTGCTATGGAAGTATTCCCCTGGGCTCTTCCCCTGCTGCCTTTCAGGTCCCGCAGAGTCTTTCCCTGACTACTCTCATACTTCACCATCCAGCAGTCTCTTACTCATAACGAGCAGCCAAATGTGTGCTGCTTGATCTATTTTCACTTATCCTTTTACCTTGACCCCAGCATCCTCCGGACCAGAGCCCTGTCCTTTCTGACCACTGCAGACTCAGCAGGGACACCTTTCATAATCTGCTGAGGGAAAGAGAGAAGCAGGGGGCCTCTGCGATTGTTATTCTGAGTCTGAGGCCCTACGGAGGAGGAAGTAGGTTTGGATATTAGAGAAACATCCCCAGAAAACTTAAGAGCTTTGGCCTAGAAGTAAGAGAAGCATCTAAAATGCTTTCTTGGGCTGGGGATTTAGCTCAGCGGTTCAGTGAGCTGCCTTGCAAACGAGTTCAATCCCCGGTACCGGAAAAAATAAAATAAAATAAAATGCTTTCTCTAAGGGGGAGGTGAAAGGAACAAACCAAACATATGCTACATTAAAGTATATTAATTATATATATATATAAATATATATAATTCTGTCTAAGAGAGAAAGAAGAGTGACCAGAAAGTCATTAATTATTTTTTAATAAAGCTGTTTAGAAAAAAATGACCTGGGAATTAGAATGGCCTTGAATTTTAAAATAATACATTAAAAGCTAAAAGGCGAAGAACAATACCTTTAAAATATCAAGTGAGAAGCTGGGCATGGTGGTGCACACCTGTAATCCCAGCACTCAGGAGGCTGAGGCAGGAGGATTGCAGTGAGTTCGAGACCAGCCTGGGCTACACAGTGAGTTCAGGTCAGTCTCAACTACATAATGAGACCCTGTCTCAAAAAAATAAATAAAAATAAAAAAAGTTTTAAAAAATAAAATATCAAGTGAGAAATACTGTTAGCACAGAATTTTAAGAATATGGCCGACCTATCAGAGTGAACGTGATTTCAGACATGCAAACTCTCAACACTTTCCCTCCCTCACACTCTTCCTCAGGAAGGGACTGATGCATGATGGGAGGATGGCGAAAAAGACAAGTGTCCAGGAAACAGGGAGCCAGCACAGGAGGGAGGTGGGGGACACTCCCCAGCTGGTGGCAGAGGGAAGACACAGGATGACGGCTACACAGGGGACCAGAGAGGCAGAGGAAGCAGAGGTCTCTGGATCAAGATCTTCTGGAAGTGAGAGAGATTCACTTATGATCAATGACACTCAGCCAAGACTGGCTATATAACATGCAGGGCCCAGTGCAAACTGAAACAAAGAGGCAAGGCCTCTTATTTAAAAGTCAAGAATTGTAGGATGGTAGCTGGGTGTGGTAGTGCACGCCTGTAATCCCAGACCTCTGGAGGTCTGAGGCAGGCAGATCTCAAATTTGAGCCCAGCCTGGGCATCTTAGTGATTTAATGAGACCTCCCCCCCCACACAAAAGCAATGGATAAGGAAGCTCAGTGTCCAAGCCCAGGTTTCAATCCCTCTTTACTACCAAAAAAAAAAGGAGAAGAAGAAGAGGAGGAGGAGGAAGACGATGGCGACGAAGAAGGAGAATTATTGCAGGGTGATGGCCTAAAAGTAAAGAAGCAAAGTGGCTTTCGGGTTCACAGTAGAGTCAGAGGAGGGAGTCAGAGGCAGAAATGAGGCAGGGAGGTTCAGGCCGATTTGGTGGCCGAGGCTGGGGCGGTGTGGAGGGTGAAGAGAAAGAGACCACACGCTGCCGTGACAGAAAGGAAAGCTCGATAGTTCCTCGGGCCCCCGTCTGCCTCTCTCCACGACTCTGAGGACTCTGGGATGTTTACTGTGTGCCTGATCCATGACAGAGCCTTCTGAGGGCTTTCCAAGACAGTATACAGTCCTGGCTCTGCTGGAAATCCGTAACTGTCACGTCAGAAGGGCCGCCCTGTCCGTTTTGACTGTACATCCATGTAGACCTTCAAAGAAATGCGTGATAGCGCTACCCTTATCTGTAAGGTTTTTAAAAAATTTATATATTTTTTATCACATGGAAAAAAAGCCATTTTTTTTCCTTACAAGTAGCTTTTTGGCGTGTTGGGGACTGTGAAGGAAAGTGGAGTGTTTTACCATGATTCTTGCTTCACTGACTTCAGAACAAATGAAAAGTTCTAAGTTCTGGTGCCAAGAGGGCAGAAAAAAATTGTTGCAGGATGATGAAGACAGAGCAATAAAGCAAGTCAAGCTCCTCTGAGAGCCAGCGTGCTGCAGGACTGCACAGGTCACATGCCCAGGAAGTTGGCCCTGCACGCAACCATGTGGAAAATGACGGCCATTCTTCTGCAAACTGGACCTAAGAGGCCATTAGGTGGCCCGTACAACCCAAGGGCTGGAGAACTTCATCCACGGCTGCCCAAGGAGACACACCGCCTCCGCCCAGGGCGTCAGCAGTCTAAGCAGGGTGACCCACTTGTGAGCTGACACCACCAGTCTCTGGCCACCAGACGTTGCCACTGACTCACGCTGCTGTCCCACCGCCACCGCAAAAGTTCCTTACCTCTCCTGCTTCTTCTATCCCGAGTTCTCAATTGAAAGACTGGAAAATCAGGTGCAAAGTGGATCAGATGGTGAAGCCCGAGCCAGGTGCCCCAGCTTCAAGAGGCTGGAAAGGTGAGCATCTAGAGTTTTCCATCTGTGTGGGGGGAGCTCCACCTCCCACGAGTCTCCCGGGTGAGTTCCTGAACACAGGAAGGACTCAGGATCTGGGCACCGGGAAGAGTGACTCACGTCCACTATTGTGGTACGGGAACACTTGGTGATGTGTTCTCTTTTTTAATTAGTGAGTTGGGCATGGTGTCGCATGCCACATGAAGAAGCGGTAAGACCGTGAGTTCAAAGTCAGCCTGAACTATAACAGCAAGACTCTGTTTTAAAGAAACTAAAACCAAAACAAAACACCATAAGACAACTAAACAAAAGGGAGAAAAAAGAGAGACAGCAAATATGAATGCAAATAAAAATAAAGTAAAAAATTTATACAAGAAAAGAAGCATAGAAACTCTATTTGGCTCGCGTGGCCTACATTTTCATATCTGAATAATGTAAAAACTAGATACGGAATCTGGGCGTGGTGGCGCAAGCCTGTCATCCCAGCACTCGGGAGGCAGAGGCAGGAGGATCACTGCGAGTTTGAGACCAGCCTGACTGGACTACATAGTGAGGTCAGTCTCAACTACATAGTGAGACCCTGTCTCAAAAAACAAAAAAACCAAAAACTAGATATGGATTTAAGCAACACATTTGATATTCATACCATGAAATGAGAGGGGAATGCCTAAAATTGATAAAAATTAAATCATACTTACAAACACAGACGTAAATGCTAAAAGAAGCGGCCAACTGCAAGTGGCCCCCTGGGAAGCAAGGGTGGAGCGTGAGGCAAGCTGAGCTGAGCGCTGTGGCTTGAATGTGCCGCCAAAGTGCATGTCCTGGAAACAGTCCCCACACTCAGAAGTTAACGATATTTGAGAGATAACGAGGGTTAGAGGGAACTCATGGAGTGGAACCCTCCTGATGGCATTAGTGGCTTTATAAGAAAAGGAGGAGCCCACTGGGCACAACTCCTGCAATCCCAGCTACTAGGGAGGCTGCTCGAATGATCCTCCTGCCTCAGCTTCCCAAACAGCTGGGAAAATGGTGTTGTGCCCCTGTACCTGTCTCAGGTATTTTGTTATAGCAACAGAAAACTAAGACAGAAGGGGAATTGCTACTTTCATTATTTGTTTTTGTTAGAAGCCTTTTAGTATGTATGTATTTATGCATGTATGTATGTATGATTTGGATGCGGGGATCAAACTTGGGTCCTTGTGCTTTCAAGGCAGGTGATGGCACCACTGAGCGAAATGCCCAGCCCCTTTTGTTATTTATTTTGACCAGACTATATTATGCCATGCTGCATGAACAAGCACATTCTGAAAATCTCCATGGCTTTAGACAATAACAGGATGGATTTTTTTCCTCATTCATGTGGAGCCCAGTGCGGTTTGGGCAGCCTTCTCCAGTCTTGTGGTCCTGTCATCTGGAACACAGTCACTGCAAAGGGAGAAGAAAGCTGGGGTTTGGTGTGGGATACTTTAAAGGACCAGACCTGGAAATGTCTTGTATTTTACCTGATGACGCACATTTCGCTACAGCCAGCACAACTAAGAGGGCTGGGAATTGTATTCTCCAGAAAACACACGGCTTTACTCCGCCACGATACCCTTGACATTTTTAATAGACTATTACTTAGTGCAGTTTTAGGTTTACAGAAAAATTGAGCAAAAAGGAAGAAAAAGTACAGCATTACCATACGTCCCCACTCCCCCTAACCTAACACAAAATCCTGTGTTTTTAGCATCTTTCACTGGATGATACATTTGTTATCATTTATGAACCAATACTGATACATTACTGTTAGCTAAAATCCACTAAAGTTTTAGGCAGACTTCACTAGCTTGTAACTGCTCCATGTGATCTAACAAAGGCACAATGTTACGTAACCACTGTCACAGGGCTGTTTCACTGCCCTAGCTATCCCCTGTGTTCTATTTTTTCTTTCCTCCCCCCACAGGCTCCTGAATCCCTGGCAACCACCGATTTCTTTTTTTATTGTCTTCATACTTTTTTTGCATCTTGCAGAATGCCTTGTAGTTGGAGTCATACAGTATGTGGCCTTTCCAGAATGCTTTTTTTTTTTACTTAGCAATATGCATTTGTTTCCTTCATGTCCTTTCGTAGCTTAATAGCTCATTTCTTTTTATTGCTGAATTAGTACTCCATTACATGGATGTAGCACAGTTTATTCATCTATTGAGGACATCCTGCTTGCTTCCAAGTTTTGGCAGTGAGGAAGAAAGCTGCTATAAACATTCATCTGTTGGTTTTTGCATGGACAGGTTTTCAACTCAGCAAATACCTAGGAGCATACTTTTTGGATTGTGTGGTGAGACTCTTATTTAGCTTTGTAAGAAACTGCCAAACTGCTTTCCAAATTTACTACACCATTTGCATGCCCGCTAGCAATGAATGGATTTTCCTCTTGCCCCACATCCTAACCTAGTGTTTGGACTTTAGCCATTTTAGTAGGTGAGTAGTGGTATCTCGATGTTGTTTCACTTTGTAACTCTCTAATGACACATACTGTGAGCATCTTTTCACATGTTATACTTTGCCACCTCTATTTCTTTCTTGGTCAAATTTCTTGTTCATGGCCGGGCGTGGTGTCGCACGCCTGTAATCCCAGCACTCAGGAGGCTGAGGCAGGAGGATCGCTGTGAGTTCGAGACCAGCCTGAGCTACATAATGAGTTCCAGGTCAGTCTCAACTACATAGTGAGACCCTGTCTCAAAAAACCAAAACAAACAAACAAACAAACCAAAAAACAAAGTTCTTATCCATTTTTCAATTTGGTTGTTTGTTTCTCATTGGGCTGAAGAGTTCTCTAGATATTTTAGAAACATATCCTTTATCAGAGTCATGTTATGCAAATATTTTTTCCCAGTGTATGACTTAGATTTTCATTCTCTGAACAGAGCTTCTCTCTGAAAAAAAAAAAAGGCTTAAATTTTATTGAACACCATCTTTCTCACTTTTCCTTCCACAGTTTGTGCTTTCAGGATCTATCTAAACACATTGCCAAACAAAAAGCCCCTTAGATTTTCTCCTATGTTGTCTTCTACAAGTTTTTTAGTTTTGTGTTCTAAGTTGAGATCCACGATCCATTTGAAGTTACTTTGTGAAAACTGTAATGTTGGTGTATAGATTAATTTTTATTGTATATGAAAAGAAGACTAGGCTCTCTCCACTGAATTGTCTTTGCTCTTTTGACAAAGTTTAATGACTATATTTATGTGGGTCTATTTCTGGATTCTGTCTTCTGTATCACTGGTCCAATTGGTTATTCTTTGGTGGGGGGTGGGTACGAGGGATCGAACTCCGGTCCTTGCGCTTGTGAGACAGGTGGCGGAACCACTGAGCTAAATCCCCGGCCCCTAGTTGGCTAGTCTTTCACTAACATTACTCTGCCTTGATACTGTGGCTTGATAGAAAGTCTTCAGGTTCAATAACATCAGCCTTCTGACTTCCTTCTTCCTCACAAATATTGTCTTGGCTGTTCTGGATCTTTGGTCTCTCTACGTATAAATGTTGAATCAATTTGTCAGTCAGTAGCCACAAAATAACCTATTGGGATTTTGACGGAGATTGACCTGAATCTATAAGTCAAGTGAGGAATAATTGTTTTTTGGTGGGAAGGGTATTAAAATAAATCCAGGGCCTTTTCAGTGAGTCATATCCACAGTCCTTTTTTTTTTTTTAATGTAAAAACTTTTGAGATTGTCTAGTGGTCTCAGTTAGTTGGTTGGGTTGGACTCAAACTTGTTATTCTCCTGCTTCAGCCTCCTGGAGAGCTGAGATTACTGGTATACACCAATGCACCTGGCTCATTTTAACAGTATTGGTTCTTTCTAACCTTGAGGATAGTGGCTCTCCATTTATTTAGATTTCTAATTAAATTTTATCAGAGTTTCTTAGTTTCTTTACATAGGGATGTTAGGCATATTTGTTACATTTTATTTAAGTATATTTTTAGTGCTCATATAAATGGTGACGTGTTTTAAATTTCCAATTCCAAGTGTTCATTGTTGGTATAGAGGAAAACAACTGACTCTTGTATATTAAAGTTGTGTCCTGCAATCTCACTTATAATTGCTTAATAGTTCTAGGAGGTTATTTGGGTTTTGTTGTTGATGTTGTTGATTGAGAGTTTCTTTTCTTTTTTGGGGGGAGGTACTGGGGATCAAAGATTGAGATTTTTCTACATGCCATCTAGGAACAAAGTTTTATTTCTTCTTTCCCAGTGATGAAGACGTTATTTTGTTTTAAACCTTTAATTTTAGCTGGCCACAATGGCACACACTTGTAGTTCTGGCTGCCTGGGAAGCTAAAGCAGGAAGATCACAAGTTCAAGTTCAGCCTGGGCAACTTGGCATGAACCTGTCTCAAAACAAAGAATAAAATGGGCCTGTGGGTATAGCTGAGTGACAGAGCACTTGTCTAGCATGCGTGTGTCCCTGGGCCCAGTCTCCAGCACACACACACACACACACACACACACACACACACACACACATTAATTTTTAAAAATTAGAGGATGACTTATAGAGTTCCTTCTGAGGAATGCTAATGTGTTGACAAAAATCTAAAGTGTCCCCTTGTTCTTCCAAAAGCAACGATCATTTAGATCATTGAACCCTTGTGCACTGTTGGCAGAAGTGTAAAATTGATGCAGTTGCTATGGAAAGTAGTAGAGAGATTCTTCAAAAAATTAAAAATAGGAATCCCATGGGATCCAGCAGCTGCACTTCTTCTATACATATACAAGAATTAAAAGTATCTTGAAGAGATATTTGCGTAACTGCGTTCACTGAAGCATCACTCACAATAGTTCAGAGGTAGAAGGTGTTCATGGATGGAGAAAATAAATTGTGCTATATAAATATTAATCAGCTTTCATGACCAGAATGACATACTTGAGACAGGTTACTTTTGAGGAAAAGTTTATTTAGCTCCAGAACAATTTGGGGGGGGGGTCAAGGACCTGACACCTATGCTGGTTCAGTTTTGATGAGGGCTGAGTCACATCCTGGGGATGACAACAGCAAGATGTCATGTGAGAGGAAGCAGTCACATCTCAAATGAGAAGCAAAGAGAAACTGGGTACCCACAATTCCTACGGAGGACAGACCTGACCACTTTTGGGGGAGTTATCTGGGTTTGAACTCAGGACCTTGTGCTTTCCAGACAGGCACAGCCCCACAGAGCTAAATCCCCAGCCCTCTACCTCTTAAAAGTTCCACCTACCAGTACTACTGGGGACCAAGCCTCCCATCACAATGGCAACATACAACACCATTCAGCTTTAAGAAAGGAGATCTTGTGAAATGCTACGGCACCTATGAATGCTGAGGACCTTAGGTAAGGTGAAATAGATGAGGGCTAAAAAGGCAAGTATTGTAAGAGCTATCTAAAGAAGTACGACTCGCAGCTGGGGATGTGGCTCAGCGCAGGACCCTGAGTTCCATCCTCAGCACCAAAATAAAATAATAAAAGAAAAGAATAAAATAAATAGTAAAATAAAATAACCAAATTCATAGAAATGGAAAGTGGAGTGGTGGTAGCCAAGAGCTAGGGACAGGGGAAGTAAGTGGGAGTTGTTGTTTGGTGGGTATAGAATTACAGTTTTGCAAGATGAGAAATTTCTAGAAATCTGTTGTGCAACAATGTGAGTATAATTCACATTACAAAGCCTCTTTTTTTTTTGGTACCTAGGATCAAACTCAAGACTGCATTTGCAAGGCAGGTGTGGTATACATAACCTCTTAAAATGGCTAAAGTGGTAAATTTTATGTTTAGTGATTTTTTTTTGTACAATTTTTTAAAAAGTTAATGGTCTTCCCATATTAAACTAGAAAGATCAACTGGAAGGCTTTTGACGTCCTACCAGACCCTCCTACAGATATGTCTGCAATTCCATTTTTTAAAATGCAGTATAATTATGATTTACATTTTGTAGGTGTCTTAAGAGAATTTGTTTGTTTGTTTGTTTGTTTGAAGTACTGGAGATCAGACCAAGAACCACTGAGCTACATCCTCAGCTCCTTTTAAAAAGTTATTCTTAGGCCTGGGGATTTAGCTCAGCAGTTCGTTGGCCTGCCTTGCAAGCGCAAGGACCCGAGCTCAATCCCTGGTACCAAAAAAAAAAAAAAAAAGTTATTCTTTATTTTAAGACAATGTTTTGCTAAATCCCTAAAGTGCCTAGGTTTGGCTCAAACTTGCAATCTTCCTGCCTCAGCTTCCCAGAGTGTGGAGATTACCGGTATATCCTACTGCACCCAGCAAAAAGGTTCTTTTAAAAGCAAATGAGGTTAGGTGTGGTGGCGCACACCTGTAATCCCAGTACTTGGGAGGCTGAGGCAAGAGGATCACTGTGAGTTCAAGACCAGCCTGGGCTACATAGTGAGCTCCAGGTCAGTCTCAACTACATAGTGAGACCCTGTCTCAAAAAAACCAAAAAAAAAAAAAGCAAATGATTATTCTGCAACTCTAACTTATCTTATTTGTAAAGCTACATTTTTGTCTCTGTAGTTTTCACAAGACTATGAAAAGCATACAGAATTTCTTAGGAGTGTAAAAGTTTCCATTTTCTGAGTCCAAACAAAAATAACACAATTAGTGTTTATTGTGTTAAAAAAAATTAGAATATTTAGAATTATCCATGTTGTCTGAGCATGTTTTCAAGCATTTTTATTTCCAGCTCTGAAAATGGAACCCAGAGGTGCTCCCTTTACCAATGAGCTACAGTCCCACTTTTTTAATTTACTTTATTTTATTTTATGACTGTCTAAATTGCCAGGCTGGCCTCAAGCTTGCAATCCTCCTGCCTCAGCCTCCAGATTTGCTCAGATTATAAGAATGTGCCAATGCTCCCAGCTTATTTTCAATTTTAATGATGTTATGAATTGTACATCAAAAGTGTTTTTCCACCATAAAGTCATAATAAATATTTGAGGAGATGTATATGCTTAGCATGATTTAAACATTACATGATGTATACATGTATGGGATTCTTATATTTTTATGTATCCATTTTTGAAAATTAAAATTTTTAATGAATTTTTTTCTAAAAAGCATTTTTCTTATTACTTTGCCCACCAGGAAGCTCATAACTAGATTTACAGTACATCACTAACATCTGTGCAAAAATCAAAACAGCGTATGTGTAGACAACTATATTTTCAGTTGACTCTTAATTCATCTGATATTTTTCTAGCCCTACATTTTGCTTAGTTCCAAACTTGAGCACATACCTTAAAAAGAAAAACAGGCCAGCACACATTTAGCAAATCCTCTTTGGAACATGGTGGAGTATATAAATAAATATAACACAAATGAATAATGTGAACTCAGCACCTTACAGATGTGGTCTTACATAGTCGTGAGTTTCCAAACATCATCGAACGCATTACTTCCAAAGACAAATAAAACCCCAGGGCCAAGCGAAATCCATCTTGTAAGGCAGAAAGAACCAGGAAAACATTAGCAGTGGCCTCTTCAGCTAATATATTTCACATCGCTTTGTAAACAGGAAGCACACAGTTCTCACAGCCAAGCAGCTGATGGGAAGAGGACAGGAGCGAGGCTGGACGAGCAGAGAGATAAGCTAGTTCGTACGGGGCGCATTGTCCCGTGCTATCCTGATCGGGGAAACCAGTAACCTTCTAGGCAAGAGGTAAAAGAAGTTAAAACTCTGCAGAAGAAACTCTTCAGCACCCGGGAACATCATAAATCAAGGTGACGCTAATGGCTCCCGTTAGCTGTGATCCGCCTTGAGCTGTTTCTCCCGCAGTGGGAACGAGGGCCTTGTACCAGCCCACTCTCCCCCCCAGTTTTCTTCCCTAAGAGCCGTGTGGGATTAAATGGGACAGAGTAAGTGCTGCATCAGTCAGCGTTCTTGGTTGCAAGCCACAGAAACTGACTCTAAACACAACCGAAATTCATTCGGGGGAAGAGAGGCTCACGGAATGGAGAGGAAGCTGTAGAACCAGGCTTGGAAAATCGGTCGGAAGGAACGAAGCTCTGGAGGCCTGGCTCGCAACTCCTGGGTCAGAGGGCTCTGTTCCCACAGACCGGGGCTCGGCAGATTACGGCTCGCCAGCCAGTTCCTGCCCACTGGATGCTTTTTAAATAAAGTTTTATTGGAACTACTTCTGAGACGGGAGAGAAAGCCCCCATGCTCCCCCAAGAAGTACTTTTGTGTTTTCCCATGACAGCTGCCCCAAATGGCTTTCAGCCAGCCCAGCTGCACCGGGCACCCCAAAGCCACTATGGGAGATTTGCTTTGGCTTCAGCAAGCTTTGGACTCAATGACTCCACCCACCAGCAGCAGCCTGTCTCAAGGGGGGCCCCTCCTCTGCCCATGATGAAACAAAGCCCTGCCGTTTTCCCCTCATGGAAGTAACCTCCTCATACCCTTAGGGTCCCAGACCACACACTGTCCTCCCTTGCATTGCAGCTTAAGTCCTAATAAAGCCTCCTCCGGGCGGCCTAGTTTTGGCTTTTTCTTTTTCTTTTTCTTTTTTGGTACCGGGACTCAAACTCGGGTCCTTGCACTTGCAAGACAGGCAGTGGAACCACTGAGCTAAATCCCCGGCCCTATTTTTAATTTCTGTCTCAAGTGGAGCAGGCTGAGCCAGTGTACAGTGAGGCGGAAACACCGAAGGCTGCTGGCCCCAAAAGCCACCGGAAGTTGGAGCTGGTGACACCGAAGGTGGCTAGCAGCGGGGAAAGACGGGAAGCAACCCAGAACTGCAGGAAGCTGCATCCCCAGTGACCAGGAGAGTTCCTGAGGCCCACCAGTGGCTACTAGCTCCAAGCAGGAAAGGTGGGAGCTAACACTGGAACCCCTGATAGCTATTGGCTTTCAAAGCTCAAGGCTGTTAATACTTACTTTAAAAAGCTACCCTTTGCCAGTTGTTGATTTCTGTATGAAATGAGCAAGCACGCACAGCTGATCGGTAACATCATGGAAGGCGGTACAGAACCCTGCTCTTTAGAGGGTCCCGAAGATCACTAGCTCGCCTTGCATGAGGCTGGGGAGCTGTGCTGCCTGCGGACCTAACCAGTCTTCAATCAGGACTGCCCTGAACAGTGACTTTCTAGGAAGTGCATCGGCTCATGTGTTGTCCGTGGCTGCCTCCTCGTTGACACACTAGAGTTGAACAGTTGCACGGTCTGCAGAGCCTAAAATGTTTATGGAAAAGACTGCTTATGAACAGAATAGGATGGAGACAGATGGTGGTCTCTAGAGTCATGCAATGCACTGATTACCATCCTCCCTGGGCAGCGGTGTGTCCTCTGCAAAGTGCATTCCGGGCTGCGGGATAAGGTTCCAGTCAGACGCTGGGATTCCTGCCTCCTGAGCACCGCTGGTGCGGTTCAAAGAGAAACCCTGTGGCAAGAGACGGGCTAAGTCAGGAACAAGACTTGTAAGAGCTGCCCGCCAACTGACACGCAACAACCCGGCCTCGGTTAGCAGCTGAGACGTCAGCTAAAGTTGTGCTGCAGGACAGGTCATGCTCATGTTTCTTTTTTTCTTTTTTTGAGACAG
This sequence comes from Fukomys damarensis, assembly GCF_012274545.1. Classification (NCBI taxonomy): domain Eukaryota; kingdom Metazoa; phylum Chordata; class Mammalia; order Rodentia; family Bathyergidae; genus Fukomys; species Fukomys damarensis. Next base: position 3,800,783 of record NW_022900935.1, read on the forward strand.
GGTCTCACTAGGTAGTTGAGACGGACCTGGAACTCACTATGTAGCCGAGGCTGGTCTTGAACTCACAGAGATCCTCCTGCCTCAACCTTCCAAATGCTGGGATTACAGGCGTGAGCCACCACGCCCGGCCATGTTCGTGTTTCAAACCCCCTTTCCTATTCTCTATGTCTTTACAGAGTTAACCAGGCGAGCTTAAGTCACGTTCCCATCCCCAGCTGTTCTCTGAGACAGAAGGTAGAAAGGTCTGGCCTTCCTGGTCATAGTTATGGGGTAAGTGGGGAACCACTAGGAATTTCCCTTTCTTAGCCTCTAGGAAGTTCCTTGAATGGGAGTAGGGCAGTAAGAGGAGGAAGAAAAGAGTTGTATGCTGATTGGCCAAAAGTCTGCAAATGTTCTCACAAAGACAGACAAATATCGCCACGATTATTGTGCGACTCTTGCAGGTAGACCTGGACGGCTCATTCATGCGTTCCCTCTCTGTGTTCCATGCCCAGCATCCGGTCACATCTCACGCGCACCTGCGCTGCTGCACCCCATTCAGACCAACTTCATCGCTCTCCTGCATTCTGGATCCAGACACATGATCCACCTCCCTGCTCCCCTTTCTCCTGCTTACTTCGGTCTGCTCTCCACACAGCTGTAGGAGTATTCCTTCTGTTATTTGTCTGTTGGCTCGTGGGCTGATCTCTCCAAATTCAAAGTCAGATCAGGCCTCCCTTCTCTTCGCATTGCCCGCTTCCTCTATCACTCAGTGTAAAGGCCAAAATTGTAACCGGGGCCTCTTCGCACGATGTCTCTGGCCTCATTGCCTTCGCTCACTCTGTTCCAGCCACACCAGCTTCCTGGCTGCTCCTCTACAAACACAGACATCAAAGGAGGAAAGATTACGGCTCATGGTTCCAGAAGTTTCAGTCCGCGGTTAGGTGGTTCCAGAGGAACTTCATGGCAGAAGAAAGCTACCCAGCCCATGGCAGTTAGGAAACAGAGAGCACAGAAGAACCGGAAGGAAGAAAGGGGCTGGAGGTAAGACATACCTTCAAAGTCGCACCCTTAATGACCTACTTCCTTTAAACGGGCCCTGCCTTCTCATATCCCTTTCAGCTGTGAACAACGGGCAATCCGTTGACTGGGTTAACGCACTCAAAATCCACCCACCTCTCTACTCGTCTCCCAATTCAATCAGTCTGACAGTCAAGATCCACTGTCGTGAGGTTTCCAGTCTCCACGCTTCCTTTTCTCAGAACTCTGTGCCCTGGACAGCTGCATGGCTTCGTCCTTCGTATCCTCTGTCTTTGTTCAACTGTTTTCTCAATAGAAAGTCTCCCTTGACTCCCTGGGGACTCTCTACCCGCCTCACTCTGCTTTATCTTTCCTGCTAGCGTTTCTCATCACCAGGCGTGTTACACGTCTCATTATTTGTTCATCGTGAGCCTCATCTTAGAGAGGAAGCTCTGTGAGGGTGGTGGGGACTCTCGCCTGCTGCTGGGTTGCTGTGAAGTCAGAAGGCACTGGATGACTCATTTCTTACATGTGAGAATTCTGACCAGCAAGAGGTGCTGCTTTGTTCTGTCCAGTGTACTGCTCAGGACTATGGAGTTCTTTAAAGCTTGAAAATGACTCTCTTTTCCCCACCCCTGGAAAGTTACTCTTAAATCGCCCACCTTTACGCCTCAGGAGGCTCTGGGACTATGATGGTGAACCTTTTAGAGCTTTCTTCGACAACACCACTCTCCCACGCTCAGTCACCCAGCTCCAAGAATGGGGAGGTGGCCCTGCTTTACACCAGTCAGTGTACTGGTTCCACTGGCCGTGATAACTACTTTAAATGTGGCTGTGTGACCCCATCCAGACAAAAGAGAATCAGAACCCAAGCACACCAGTGGGGTTCAGAGGGAACAGAGACTCTTCACACACTGGGCTTAAGGGAGGTTAAGGTGTAAGCTGCTGAGGCTGCTGGAGCCAGCACTGGTTTGGGAAGTGTCCTCAACGAAAAGAGACAGTGGCTCTGATGCCATCAAGTCCCTGGACCCAGCCAGCCATACCTGGAGCCAGTGGGCTTTTTGAAGACAAACTTCTTAACCCACTTTGAGTTGTGTTTTCTGTCCCTTGTCACCAAGAGATCTTTATTTATCTATCCACACCCCTAATTCACCAATTCATATATTCACTCGCTCTAACTTCTTTCTGTTAGAACTATGACTCTAGGTCAGACATCAAATCCTGATATAGAACTTAAAAACACTTCCTGTTCAATGCCAAAGCAACCGGATGAAAAAGGGGGAAGGTCATTCTTATGTCCCCATGTTTCCAGACATTTGGATGCTTGTCAACATGAAGACAGAATTTTTAGCTTTTAATCTGGTCACTTTGGAGCCCTTAATGCCACAGGGCCTGAGTCTTATGCTCTCCTAAGAATTGTAACATTCATTAGAATTTGGCTGAAGTCTGCAGAATGAGGGGAGAAGAGTCCGGAGAACATTTGCTGAAATCCCACCCTTATAAAAAGGCCTCCAGGTACTGTCCTCTCCTTAATGTTCCAGCTTGATTTTTCCCTACCCACCCCTGCATTCCTTAATAAAACTACACTGAGTTCCTGGTGACTACTTGAGCCTTGTTCGCTCTCCTGCATCTGTGTCTTGCATGCATAATAATCCTGGTGATTATAATAGCTGTGTTATTTATAAACAACTTACTAAGTTACAGGCAATCTGTTAAGCATTATAGGAATATCATCTCCACTTGAGCACTGACAGTAACCCCAGGAAAGGCAGTAAGGTGTGCAAGATGTGAACACACACTCACAACGGATCACCAGGGTACAAATTCAGTCTCAGCCTTTGCTAGCTGTGTGACTTAGGTCTCAACCTCTGTCCGCATGAGTTCTCTACATAAAGTGGGGATAATAATATCTACCTAAAAGACATTGCAGAATCCAGGCATGGTGGCACACGCCTGTAATCCCAGCACTCTGGAGGCTGAGGCAGTGGGATAGCTGTGAGTTCAAGACCAGCCTGGGCTACATGGTGCGTTCCAGGTCAGTCTCAACTACCTAGTGAGACCCTGTCTCAAAAAAAAGAAAAGAAAAGAAAAAGTTGAGAATCAAACCGAAAGGCCCACTTTTGGCGGGGGGGGGGCGGGGACCAAAAAATATTTATACAAAATAAACTCCTACACAGTAAGCATACAGGTATGTCTCCAGAGTAAAAGTTCTCACCTATTAAAAACTCATGAGACCGCTGAGGCTTACTAAGCTATTGCAGATGCTAGCTAAAAACAAAAGGATTTGTCCTGGGACAGATTCCTTATGTCCCTGGCATCGTGGCCAAGTAGTGGTTAGAAAACTATCCATCAGATCTCAGGAGCCAGAGTGTCTTATCATGAAAATTTTGGCAGAAGAAAGCATATATCACCTATAATGAACCTACACTAGCTGTGGATAAGAGAGGAAGGACAACGGGAAACAGGCAAAGGCCTGGGACATGAGAGCACAGATATTTCTCATTTAATGACCCTGCTGGTTAATGACTCTTCAAGCTTGTTATTGAGATGGGCTGTTCAGGCTTATGACTCACTGCTTAGACTTATGACCCATCTCTTTTGTGTGTGTACAGTTCTATTCATCTTGTTTATAGAGTTTCAGTTACTTATAAGTGTGTATTTTTGCCGATCATACTGTACAGTCCAGTGCTGTAGTTTTATGTTCTGTTACACATTACAGTACTTCGTGTAAGAGCTATGCAAATAAAAGCAAAGTCCTCAAGTTGGAGTTTCCTTTGACCATATCTTTGTCCTGAATGTTGTAATGTACATGCTGCACACAATTCCTCATTTAGCGACCAATTCATTTAATAACGTAGTCACTGGAATGGAACTTGGTCATTAAAGGAGGAGTACCTGGGGCTGGGGATTTAGCTCAGTGGTGCCTTGTCTGTCTCATAAGTGCAAGTCCTGAGTTCGATCCCTGGTACAGAAAAAAAAAAAAAAAGAGTGCCTGTAGCCTATTGTATTTTAGGCATCTTTATTAAGCATATTATGCAAATAAACACAGACAATGTCTTCAAAATACATATCATTTCTATGATGTCTGATACTGGGGGAAAATAAAGCTACAGTTTGTAGATATTGAGGCAAAACAGGCAATTTTACGAGGCTGCTTGTTTTGCTTCAATATCCAAAATATGTACGGTTTGTCAGTTTGGATGCAGAAGGGAGTGAATTGGAACATGGTCCTGTGAGCCCTATTAATCACGTAGGATACAGGCAGAACAGCTGTGCCAAAGTCGGTGCTCTCTTTTTATTGGGCTCACTGCTAAGGTCTATTTGCTTCTAGCAGTTCCTCAGGTGATAATAAAATGGATTCATCTGGAGTTAAATAAATTCTCGGGTATAAACAAAAAATAAATAAAATAGTTTAATAGCTTTTCTATACACCAATAATGGAACAGCTGACAAAGCAATCAGGAAAACAATTCCATTCATAATAGCTTCCAACAAATATGTAGGAATCAGTCTAAGCAAAGAGATGAAAGACCGCTACAATGGAAATTTCAGAACATTGAAGAAAGAAATTGAAGATACTAAAAGATGGAAAAGACTGTCATGTCTGTGGGTTGGCAGGATTACAGTTTAAATTACTAAAAGAATTAACATAGTTACATTAGTGAACGCAATCTACAGATTCAGTGGAATCCCCATCAAAATACCAATGCTATTCTTCACAGAACTAGCAAAAACAATCCTAAAATTCATATGGAAACACAAAAGACTCAGAATAACTAACGCAATTCTAAAAAATTGAGGGCAACAGTAGAGGCATCACAAGACCTGATTTCAAATTATACTACAAAACAGGCCAGGGAGGTAGCTCAGTGGCACAGTGCCTGCCAGGCAAGTGCAAGACCCTGAGTTCCATCCCTGACACAAAAAAACAAAAACAAAAAAAAAACCAAAACCATGGTACTGGCACTAAACTAGACTTGTAACCAGTGGCACAGAACAGAGAAGGACACACAAATAAGCCTATCTAACTACAGCTATCTGATTCTTGACACAGGAGCTGAAAATGTACTTTGGAGGAAAGACAGTCTCTTTAACAAATGGTGCTGGGAAAACTGGATTTCTACTTGTAGAAGATTGAAACTAGATCCGTATCTCTTGTTCTGTACAAAACTCAATTCAAAATAGATAAAAAAAACTATAGATAAGACCTGAAATTTTGAAACTGCTAAAAAAAAAAAAATCATAGAGGAAACACTTGAAGCCCAGAGGCATAGGCAAAAATTTCCTGAATAGACTCCAATAGAAAAAAAAAAAAAAAAAAAA
>NW_022900935.1:3806252-3817941 GCF_012274545.1 Fukomys damarensis
AGCAAGACTCAATGAACAGGACCGCATCAAATTAAAAAGCAAGAGAGAGAGAAAGAGAAAAATCTACAGAATGGGAGAAAATCTTTGCCAACTACTCTTCAGAGGATTAATATCTATAATATATTTTTTAAAAACTCTACAAACTTAACTCCAAAAACATTAAATAGCTGAATCAATCAATGGGCAAATGAATTGAATGGATCTGCCTCAAAAGAAGAGGTACAAGCGGCCGGCCCGTAAGTATATGGAAAAGTGTTCAATGTCTTTAGCCATCGGGGAAAATGCAAATCAGAACTGCACGGAGATTTCCTCTTATCCCAGTTAGAATACAAAAAAGTAACAAATGCTAGTGCGGATGCGGAAGGAAAGGCACCCTTCCACGCAGCTGGTGGGCATGCAAATTAGTACAGCCACTATGGAAATCAGCACGAAGCTTCCTCAAAAGTAAAAATAGAGCTAACCCTTGATCTGGCTGCACCTCTCCTTGGTATATGCCCCAAGGAAGCAATGTCAGCATACTATAGGGAAAACTGGATACCCACATTTGTTGTGGCACAATTCACGATAGCCGAGGCACAGAATCAGTCTAGGTGCCCATCAATAGTGGATCAAGGGAATGAGGCATATATGCACAGTATAGTATTATTCGGCCATAAAGATAACTTAAACTTTGTGATTTAAATGGATGGATCTGGACTCAGAAGGACAAACATCGCATACTCTCCTTAATATGTGAACCTAAGAGAGATGGCAAGAAAGTCAAAGGGAGACTATTATTAGACAAGAGGAAGGGAGGGCCGGGGATGTAGCTCAGTGGCGCTGCGCTGCCTCACAAGCACAAGGTCATGAGTTCGATCCCAGTTACAGGGGGAGGCGGGGAGAGGAAGGGAATAAGGGTAGGTGAGGGGCAAGGATGAGTAGTAGGTCTGATCCAAATACGTTGCACACATTGAAACCCCACAAAAACTGAAACTCGGGGGAAGCGAGGGTAAGGGGGTGGTGGGAGAGAAAATGATCAAAATATCCGCATGTATGAAATTTACCCAAATGAAACCTATTAATCTATAAAACCAATGTGTACTAATCAAGGAAAGATGTTTAAAAAGACATATGCTAGCATATATTTAGGTTTGGTGGAAGAATTGGTCGGGAGCAACTGTCCAATTAAAAGAGACGCTTAGAGGCTGGCAGTGTAGCTCAGTGGTAGTGTCCACGTGTGAGGCCTGAGTTCAATCCTCACCACAAGAAAGAAAGAAATATATTTTTTCAACAACCTCTGGGATACATCGGTATGGGTAAAATGTTATTCATATAAATATTGTTATACGCATTAGTCAGGCGTGGCTGAGGCAGGAAGACTGAGACTTTGAGGCCAACTTGGGCAACCTAGTGAGATTCTGTCTCAAAATAGAACAATAAAACAATGCTTTATAGGAAGTCTCAAAGATAAGACTCCTGCTACCCATGGTATGCTTTTCTCTTTAAGTAAAAAACACACGAGCTAGTTTTCTTGTGTATGGGAGCACAGAAAATAGCATCCTCAAGTTTTCCTCTCTTTATCTGAGTCTTGGAGATGCTTTGCCTGGTGCTACTGGCAATAATAGCAGAGCTCTCAGCCGTGTGTCTGGCTGTCATTTAAAATGTTTAATGGGAACCTTGGTTGGCCAAGGCCAGGGGGTCTCTCTGTTGGGAAACAGTTCAGACTTATCACGGAAGAGTGCTGTAGACATCCTGAAGGTGTCTGGATTCTACTCCAGACTTACGGAGCCTTTTTATCTGATATTCTTGGTATATAAAAAAAGTATGTCTCAGAACTATGGTGTATCTGCCAAGATTTCTTCCCTCTGTACAAATTATGTTCATTCATTTGCGGGGGGTACTGGGGATCGAACTCAGGACATTGTGCTTGTGAGGCAGGCAGTAGCACCACTGAGCTTAATCCCGGGCTCATGTTTATCCATTTTTATGAATTGGATATAACATTTATTGACTTAAAGGTTAGGCTTTTTTCAATTTTTATTTTTTATTAGTATGTGTTTGCAGTACATAGAACATCTCGGTTCTTTTTTCATCCCCTTGCCCCCACTTCTTCCCTGCTGCCTCTATCTCTTGGCCCCCTTCATTTTTGCAAAAGGTTTATCTCCCCGTTTCCTATTACCTGTCTTTTATTTTGCTCCTTATTTATATTTTGGGTTTCTCATAGAAGAGAGAATTTGTGCATCTGATTAATTTCCCTTAACATCATGGTCTCAATGTGCATCTACTGTCCCACAAATGACTCAAGTTCACCCTTCCTTATGGAAGAGTGGTACTCGACTGTGCATACAAACCACATTTTCTTGATCCATCATCTGTTTGTGGGCCTCTAGGTTGCTTCAGCTATCATGAATTGTGCTACTTTAAACATGGGTTGCCCGGATCACTGTAATATGATGTTTTAAAGGACAGATTTAATCATCTTTAGAGACATTTTGTCTAAATTCTATTCTTTTTGTAATGGTTTCGTTGTCTTTATTTTGTGTGCCACAGAAATAACCAGATATTGCCTTGTCAGTTTCAGTGTGTGTGTGTGTGTGTGTGTGTGTGTGTGTGTGTGTGTGTTTTGAGGGGGTCCTGGGAATCAAACTCGGGTCCTTGCACTTCCGAGGCAGGCAGCAGAACCACTGAGCTAAATCCCCGACCCTCATAGTTTTTATTAAGAGTCCTCATGGGTCTTTCACATTTTAAAAATGATCAATAATATCCACCACCTCCCTCGCAAGCATAAGGACCTGAGTTTGATCCCCGGTACCAAAAAAAAAAGATCAATAAAAACCAGGCATGGTAGCACATACCTATAGTCTCAGCTACTCAGGGGGGTGGGGCAGGAAGATCACTTGAGCTCAAGAGTTTGAGGCCAGCTGGGGCCCATCAAAGAAATTAATTAATTAATAAATAGGCAGAGTCATACCAAGCCTCAGTCTTGTACAGCACCCTTGAGGCTTGCTGCTATAAGCCACACATCAGAACTGGTGTTGGCAACCAAAAAGATCAGCCTCACGGGAAGGGTCTCTATCAGATACTTCAAACTGCTGACTCTTCCAAGCACAGCTGACACCCTTAGACGACTCTCAGCCTGTACCGGTGGATGACTCAAGATTTCCAGGACTTTCTGAGCTTAGAACCAGATGGTTGCATGAACCTCTCAGAAGCCAGCAGAACAAGAATTAATTACACAAGACTGGAGGAATTGACAAGGGAAATTTTACTGTAGCTATTTGTTTGGGAAACTGTTGATGTTGTTTTAAAGCTCTATTTTCCTTTGTCTGTCTTCTGAAAGCATCTGCAATCCATAACAATTTCGTAGACTCTGCTTTTGTAAACTGAAGTAAACCCTTTTTAAAATGGTCTCTGATTCTCATTGACTTTCCAGAATTCCTGGGCTCCTACAAAATCTTTTTGCTGTTTTTGATAAGTTATCTGCACGGGTCACTACGGCTGTCTTCCTTTCACAAGGACAAATGAAAGGCACTGTAGCCAAAACCTAGAGTGGAGCATCATGAATCTGAGCGGTGCTTATGAAATCAGGTGTGACGAGACATTTTAAGGAATAAAATGTGGGCTACAAAGCTCTCCGAGAACCCTGGCTTTGTATCTGGCTTACAGGTGCTAAAGGAGGTCGCTCTCTGGCAGGGTGGGAACCTTAGGGTGTTGGGGGCTCTCAAAGAGGGATTCACTCAGAACTCTACAAAAAAGTGAAAGAAATCTGTTGGGAAAACTTTCTTGAGCTGGGTGTCTTCACCTTGGAATAACAGATGATTGAGATTTTTAAAATTCCAGTGGGAGATTCTTTATGAACATTTCCAGATAAATGTTAATTTTGTAATTGTTTAAAACTGTGAAGCTCTGTGGCTGGGGTGTAACTGAGTGGTAACGCGTGCATTTAGCATCTGCAAGGCCCTGGGTTCCAGCCCCTGCATGGCACGAAACACACAAAAAACGACATGGCCGTAAATTGTGCGTGGCGAGACATTTCTCAGAAGAAGTACAAACGTCCAATGAGCACATGAAGAAATGTTCAGCATTGCTGGCCATGGGAGGAAAGCAAATGAAAACAGCACTGAGATTTCACCTCCCCCCAGAAAGAATGGTCACCGTCTAGAAATCAACCGGCAGCAAATGCTGAAAAGGCTGTGGTGAGAAAAGAATCCTACATGACTGGTGGGAGTGTAAACCAGTACGAGCACTATGGAAATCAGGATGGAGATTCCTCAAGAAACTAAAATGAGGAACTCCATTCGACCCACTGTTCCCCTTCTATCGGTTGCTTCCCACAAAGAGTTGAGAACATCTTATCACAGTGACCCGTGCACACCCCTGTCCACAGCGGCACAACTTGGAAGCAGCCTACAGATGACTGCATGAAGAAAATGTGGCCTTTACACACAGCCGAGCGGTACTCCCCCATGAAGGAAGATAAACTTGAGCCAGTTGTAGGAAAACGGGTGCACCTTGAGACTACAGTGTTAAGTGAACTGAATCAGACGCACAGGCTTAAATATCTGGTCGTTTCTCTTACACGAGAAGCCTAGAGTGTGAATAGCAACACAAAAGGCAGATCACAGGAAAGAGGAAGACGGGTCTTTTGCAAACGGGAAGGAGTCTTGGAGGCGAAGAGGAGGGAGGGAGGGTGTGGAGGGGAAGCAGATGAAAAGACAACTGGGGCACAAGCACCAGCTCCCCACTAGAAATGTCATCATTATGTATACTGCCAACGCGTACTAATAAAAAATAAAAACAACATAAAAATACAGTTTGTAATGCAAATTTAGGAAGCCTCGATGACGCATGAACGTTCCCACTGGTCAGATGTAAATAGTCACCGGGCATGGCGGTGCACACGTGCAATTCCAGCACCACACGGGAGGCTGAGGCGGGAGGACCGCTGTGAGTCGGAGGCCAGCCTGGGCTACAGAGTGAGTTCAAGGTCAGCCTGAACGACTTCATGACATTCTGTGTCAAAAACAAAAACAAAAACAACAACAAAAGTCGGACTGAAGTTAATGAAATCAGCCTCATTTTGCGATCAACAGTAATCTTTCTTTAAATCACTGTGATCATGAAGGGTTGCGAAGCCACAGGGATACGTTTGAAAGACTGTGGGCCGGGGATTTAGCTCATTGGTTCCGCAAGCGCAAGGACCCAAATTCAATCCCCGGTACCAAACAAAGGAAAGACTGTGAAAGGTGGTGGGTGTCGGCAGCTCAGCAGACAGGGCTAACTTCTGCCTGTCCTTGTCTTTGAGCTACCTGGCAACTCTGTAAGTTGTAGAAAACTGACGGTGATACCCAGCTTTGTGTCCGAAGAAGGGCGAATAGTACCCAGTAGAATGTATTTTATTACCACCTTCTGGATACCGACCAACTTTGCACTTACGTACCGATTTGTAGCTTCATCCCGTTGTTCCTCGTCTGACTATAATTGTGGGATACTTTTATTTGTTCCCCCCTTAATCTAAACAGAACGTCTTACTGGGTGCTTAATCAGTTCCATAAAACTTTGAATGCGAGTTCATTTAACGTCTACGGGAGAGTCCTGCTTTTACCTTTTCTGAAGAACGAATATACGTAAGGTGCTTAAAACGGTGTCTGGCACCGGGATGTGTTCAGTAAACGTTAGCTTGTGAGTAAAATCTGACTGCGATGGCCCATTTTACAGAGGAGGCGCTGGAGGCTCAGGGACGATGAGCAAAGTCGCTTTGCGGCACAGTGAGGCTGCTCTGGAACAGGAAGCGGAGATCACCTCTGCCCAAGTCTTCTTGTCCCCACCCTGCCCCTACCCACAGTCCTCTCCCCGGCTGTGCTCTGCTAACTCCCAGCCCTTCCTCTGGGACCAGAGATGAGTCTTTCTGGATCTTCCTTTGCTAGGTTGGAGCGGTAACCTTTGTTCCTCTGTACTGAGCTCTCGCACTGTCACTTTCTGCATCAAAGCACAAGCCAACGTGTCAAGGGACAAGGACAGGCTGGATCTCCGAGCCACAGGCACAGAGCCTGGCACGCAGTACGCACGAGCAGCCCCAGAGAGGCCACAGGAGGTACAGTGCTTCCTCCCCAGGGGTGGGGAGCAGGTTGCCTTGCAGAACAACTCCCCTGTCCTTTCCTCTGATGGGCTCCTGGCAGCCCTGGGGAGCATCCCGCCTCGAGAGGACACCCAGAACTACTAACTTCTCATGACTTGACTTTCGGGTTTGTTTTGCTTCTTTCCAAATCAAATTCCAGAAAACCAGACTCAAAAATAACTCAGCAGGGCCATCTTCTCCATCGGGGCGAGTGGCAAAAAAAAACAACCCTCAACCAAGACTGGCCTGTGTCTCCCTTTGGCCTTCAGCTCAGCTGCTAAATGAGTGCTGTTTGGAGTGGGGAGGAGCTGGGGAGGCAGGACCAGGGGGTCCACAACCGGGGCGCGGGAGCTGGGCGAGGGCTGGGCCCCTGCTTCGCAGGCACACACCCTGGAGGGTGGACAGCTGCTGGGGACTGCAGGGAGGAGCAGTTTTCCTCCCAGTCCTGGATTGCTGGTCTCCAGCCCTGGGATGGGCAGAAGATCAAAGCCCCTGAATAACGGCCTTCATTAGTCATCCAGAACTCTCCCTCCCCCGGGAGACATGGACATCGGCTTCTGCTGGACCCTGTGTTTCCCCATTGCTGGTCAGGGAACTGGCAGGGTAGAGTAGGGAGCCACATTTGTGCTCTTGTTAAACAGCTACCTCAACTGCCCGCCCCCCGCCTGCTCTATATTTTAATCTGGCTTGGTCTCCCCCCCACCGCATCCTCTTCCTCCCCCCACCCTTTTTCTTCTTCCCCACTTTGTGGAAAGAAAAATGCATGATGGAAGATGAAATTCAGAACCAGGGAAGGCCTGGAAAACTGTCAAATTTCATATTTCCTCCTCCTTTGAATCAGCATTTATGCCCCTCAATGGGGTTTTCCTGCATATGCTTGTATAACTCCCTTTTAAAACAATTTTTGCTGTTTTTTCCTTTCCCGGCCCCTGGGTAAGTTATTCCAACGGACTACTTTCCACCTCAAAGGAAAGTAGTGGACAGGAAAAAGTGGTCGTGTGGTCTGTTGGCCACAGCTGCCGGTGGAGCCAGGAGACTTGGGTTCTATTCTGAGCCTTTCTGAGGATGGGACAGAGAGGACACGAGCCTCGCCCTTTCCCCAGAGTTCCAGGGACCCTGTGCCAACAGGCAGAAGGGACTGTTTCAGATCTGCAGGGGACCAGGGATTCACACTGATGAGACACCTGCAAGGGGCCAGCCCCCTTACCTGCCAGCTCACTTAGTCCTCACAGTCTGCTGAGATAGCTTCTGTGAGCTCAGTGTAACAGATGACGGAACTCAGGCTCGGAGAGCTGGCGTGAGTCGTGTTGGGTCGCAGAGCTTGTGTTTGCGATGGCACTGTTTTACTGTGACACGAAATTACACCGGCCATGTTTCGTTTGTTGAATTACTGAATTTACTGAGCATCTCTGATACGCTACCTCCTGTCCCAGGCACTAGAAATGTGCCAGTGAGCTCCCTTCTTTGTGGAGCTTATATTCTAGATGGAGGTGGATGAAAGAGAGATAATGAAGAGAGTAAATAAGTGTGTTATATAACATGCTAGGTCTTACATGTGAAGGACAAAGGAAAAATTAGAGAAGTTTATGAGGACTAGAGAGAGCAGCCAGCCGCTCATAAATAGGGCAATCAGGGTAGGCCTCATGAAGGCGGGGGAGTTGACCCGCCAACTTCAGAGAGACTCTGAGAGTGCAGGGGGAAGAGGATGGCTGTCGGTGGGAACGGTGGAGTCAGGCAAAGGCCCCAAGGTAAGAGCTCACTTCCACAGCACAGACGCTGGCTGGTGTGGCTGCAGTGGTTGGCCAGAGTCCTTACACAGGAAAGGGGCTCTCTGCCTGCCACGTGAATGAACTTCAGCTGAGCATCATGGTGCGCGCCTGTCATCCCAGCACTCGGGAGGCTGAGGCAGGAGGATCGCTGTGAGTTCGAGACCAGCCTGGGCTACACAGTGAGTTCCAGTTCAGTCTCAACTACATAGTGAGACCCTGTCTCAAAAAACCAAAACATAAAAAATTGACCAAACTTTTACTGGAATTGATCATTTCTTTCTATTGTAAATATAGGCAAAAACCGCAGCATACTTAGCAGGACCAGCCTCCTGTCACCGATCAGAGGCCCAGGTGTGTTCATCAGATACAAGTGACTTTCACCCTCATCAATTCACAACTGGGCCAGTCTCTAGGTCTTGTTATTGAAAGCATCCACACATACATACGTCACCATGTCATAAATTTGAATTTAAAACATTTTTATAATAATATCTCACCACGTCTGGCTGCCCTTGTGATCGTATGCATTTTGCTATTTGTACCTGAAATCATTACTCTAGGAAAGGCTGGGACCAGCCCCTCAGATTGCCGAAGGGCTTCTGTGGCACAAATGAGTTAAGACCTCTGATCTAAGCTAAACATCCATAACACAGTGGAGAAGAGGAGTCACCGAGATGCCTTATCATTGCAAGGTGGAAATCATTCCCATTTTCGCAATCCTGAGACTAACACGGGTGAAAGTTATGGAGCCAGGTGGTAGAAAATCAAGTGTTTTGACCCAGGGCTATTTCTAAATCTACGATATTTCACCAAACCAACCCAGATCTTACGTTGCAGCCTAATTCCGATAATCAGCTTTGCCCCTCGGAATCAGTGCAATGTCCTAGCAGAGCGGCGTGTGCCTGTTGGGTATGAGCGTGGAGCTACAGGTGCCTGGACTCAAATTCTAGCCTTGCCATCTTCCATATGACGTTCAGTTTAACTTTGTACTAGCTGCGTAAACTTGGGCAATTCACTTTTTTAGTATATGTGCTGATGAGGCAAGCACAACTCACTCAACCTCTCTGGCAATTCCTTTTCCTTATGTGTAAGTGGGGAATCACAAGTGCCTGACTCAGGGGGTAGTTGTAGGTACCAAATGAGATAACTAACACAGCTACTTAGCTATTGACTGAAAGGTGTGAGCAAATCCTGTAAGATACACATTCAGTGTTAGCATTCATTATTTTATTTATTTATTTTTTTAATTTTTATTTTTTTGGTACCGGGGATCAAACTCAGGTCCTTGTGCTTGTGAGGCAGATGGCAGCAACACTGAGCTTAATCCCCCGCCCTAGCATTCATTTTTTGTTTGTTTGTTTGTTTTATTTTTTTGGTACCAGGGATCAAATCCAGGTCCTTGTGCTTGTGAGGCAGTCACCAGAACCACGGAGCTAAATCCCTGGCCTTTAGCATTCATTATTAATAGATACTATTTTTAATCTCTTTTCAATCCTATCAATTTCCCAGTACTTAACTTTCTGTCTGCTGAGCTTTCCTTTCCCTGGCTTCCTTATTCTTAGAGATTTTGTGGAATGTCTAGCATAGTCAAATTTTACTAGGCTGGGGATGTATCTCAGCAGTAGAGTGCTTGCCTGAGATGTACTGCGGAGAGAAAAGGAAAGAAATATATTCCCCCAGTATTCATTGAGCTCTTACCACATACCAGCTACTCCTCTGGGTATCTGGATACATCTGTGAATAGGAATAAAAACAAAAGCAAAAACAAAAAAACTCTGCCCACAGGGAGCCAATAGTCTAAATGTTCGATATTCTGCCTCACGTAGTTTCCTTTACTGATCCAGAGAGGACCGAATAAATATTTGGCAATAAGAACTTTCTGTCAATACATTGATTTTTGTAGGGGCCACTTTGGTGAATTCACATTCTTTTGGTGATCGATTACCCTCAGCCTTCTATGGTCACTATGCATTGCAGTGATGACCTCCAGCCACAGCTGCCCAATTCCAAAATGGAAAACTCTCAGCTGACATATCGCGCCTCTCAGTTCATTCCGTTCATGTCCTATTCCAGTTTAGCATCACTGCATATGTTAACATCTGCACCGCAGCCGCATGTCAGGGATTGTTGGTACCCCATAGACCACCAGGGACAGAGACTTCGCTGCTAGCCAGATGCAGGTAATCTAGCTTTAAAAGTCCCAGTTTAGGCCTGGGGATTTAGCTCAGTGGTTCTGCCGCCTGCCTTGCAAGTGCAAGGTCCTGAGTTTGATCCCTGATACCAAAAAAAGAAAGTCCCATTTTAGACCAGCTGTGGTGATGCGTGCCTGTGATCGCAGCACTTGGGGTGTTGACGCAGGATCGCCATGAGTTCAGGGCTAGCCTGCACTACACAGTGAGGGCTTGTCTCAAAACAAACAAAAATACGTATTAAAAAAAAATCCCATTTTAGTTTGCCTCACAAGACCACTTTCAGTATTAACTGATATAGGTTGAGTTCTCTGCGAAACAGATTCTGATCCTGAGACTGCAGACAAGAGGTCTATTGTGGGGGCGAGGGAATATATTCTTTCAAATGATAGCTGTGCGTGAGTGAGTGAGTGAGTAAAACAGAGTTCGGCAGAGAGAGGAGCTGAACCGAAATGAAGTTGTCCTAAGTTGAGCTCCGCAAGCAGCTCTGGAGGGAACACATGGGTTTTTGCAGGGCTCTGCCCAGGCGAGGGAGCTAGGCAAGTACCCTCCCTCCTGGGCCAGTTACAGCATACAGACGCCTTCAGGAGGTGCCTTGATCTTGGACAGACACGTTTTGCAGAGCTAGGAGGAGAAACATTTCAGGCATAGCTCGGGACATCTGAGGAGACACCACGTGTCCTGTGTGGAGCTGTGTTTTGTGGTTGTGCAGGTATTTCGTGTGTGTGTGTGCGCGCGCGCACGCGCTGGGGATCAAAAGCAGGGCCCCATGCTTGCTAAGCAAGTGCTCTACCACTGAGCTACACCCTAACCCCATCTGTACATTTTAAACATTAGTTTCTTGTCAGTTTCTACATTGCAGACGTCTTCTTTCAATCCATCATCTGTTAACTTCCTCTCGGTGTCACTTGTGCGGAAAAATTCCGTAATTTTGCTGTCACCAACTTAAAACATTTCCCTTCTTAAGGATTTGTGCCTTGAATTTGTTCAGGAGCTCCATCCGCATCCCCTGGGTCACCAAGCTAGCCCCGCACGTTATGTTCTCTCCTTAAATACATTTCCACCTTTCGTGTTTGGGTCTTTAATCCGCGGGAGCCCACTTTGAAAGAGGGTGTGATGTTTGCATTCCATTTCTTTTCCTTTTCCCTCTGTGTAATGAAATACTTGCTCTGTTCGTCCTGACCTCTCTGTCCCCCAGTTTCCGCTTTCACCACTGTCTGCCGATGCCGCATCTGCAGAGAATCATTGACTTCTTCGTATTCTCACTCCACGGTTTTTAGAAAGTGCTCCTTCATCTTGCCCTTCCTGCAGCATTGGCTATGGTTGACCAGCTCCCCTGGGCGAAACTCTGTGTCCCTGTGCCCTTTCTGAACTTACGATCCCTGCGTCCCTTTTCTTCCTTTGTCTCTTCTTCCCCCTTTGTCTCTAGGACTTCGCTGGTTTAACTTTCTCCTGCAGCTCCTAACAATCGGCACGGTTTAAAGCCGTGCTTGTCTTTCTTTGTATTCCTCATAATTCCACATTCTCTGAAAAAGTCTCAGGGTTCCAGTCTGAATAGGTGGGTGGCTTCCCTTTTAGTAAATGCAGCCCTCTACTCTCTTATGGGATTTCCACTTTTTTTTTTTTTTTTTTTT
>NW_022900935.1:3818311-3820275 GCF_012274545.1 Fukomys damarensis
TTTTTTTTTTTTTTTTTTTTAAGGAATGTCTTCTGTAGAGGACTTTTAGGCTTACAACAAAATTGAGAAGAAACTGCAAAACTAGCTCACGTAAAGCCCTCTGGCCACCTACAGACAGAGCCTCTTCTAATACTAAACCCCACCCCCCAGGCTCATTTGTTACGATGATGAAGTTGCCTTGACACATTGTTGCCGTCCAGACTCCACGGTTTGAATTAGAGCTCGTTCTGTGGATTTGGACAAACCTGTAACGCCATGTATCCGCCGCGATAATGTCATACAGAATATTTTCAGAGTCCTAAAATTTCTCTGTGCTCCGCTTCCAAGCCCTGCAATCGTTCCTAGCCCCTCCCTCCTCCTCATCCCTTCAACCACTGATCTTTTCACTGTTCGTAGTTTTTGCCTCCTTCAAAATGTCAGATAGTTGCAATCCCACATCACGCAGTCTTTCCAGGCTGAACTCTTTTCTTTTTCCAGTAATGAGCATTGATTGAGTCCGGGGCCTTCTCGCTGAGCTACACGCCCAGCCCTCCTCCGCTTTTTAAATTTTGGGACAGGATCTCGCTAAGTTGCTAAATTGCCCAGGCTGGGCTCAAACTTGGGATCCTTCTGCTTCAGCCTTGCCGAGTGCTAGGATCACAGGTGCGCGCTATCACTCCTGGCTACAGACCAGCTTCTTTCATTTAGTAACATGAATTCGTGCAATCAGTTTCAATCTGAAGACAAGTCTCTGAGCTCTCAGCCAAAACAGTCCCTAAATGAGCATCCTGCACAGCCCAAGGGGAGTCACACAGAAGGTCTCCTTAACCCACACAGCATCCTGATGCATCTGCCAAATAGTTTCAAGGAGCTGTAATTGCTTTCTTTCCAGGTTAAGAACTTGAAGAACATTAAAGAAAACATCCCCAAAAAATATTCAACAAGCACTTCTTATAGCTTTACAGCTTACGAAGGCTCGGAACTCAAGGGTCTCGCTCGTAACCTTTGAGGTGGGCCACGGAGGAGGTAATGCCAGATAATGCCCATCTCCCGCGATCCTGTTAAATGACCTGGGCAGCACATCCAAGCCAGTGCAGGGGCGAGGCCTCGAGTCACCACAAACATCCCATCTGCCTCTGGATTCCTCCCAGACCACCTTCTTGTTTTTCCACCCTGCTACTCCTTGTTCATACATTTTTCGTTCTCAACTCTCTTTGTTTTGGCTTCATACTACGATTTTTTTCCTCCACCCATCTCTGCTTGGATGTTCTGCTGGCCTTGACTCATTCTTCTGGCTCCTCAACAACCACGCCAATCCAAGCAATTGCCTGTGGGCTTTGTTTGTCCTTTGATCCCTCCTGCTGTTTCCAGGGGAAGGAGTCCATCCGTGGGATGCCCTGGATGTGCCTCACTTCTTGCCAGGACTATGAAAGACCTTGCCGATTTCAAGATGGTAGAATAGGGGCTGTGCCTCTGTCTTTAAAAAATCATCCCCAAGAGGCTGGGCTATAGCTCAGAGATAGAATACTTAGCTAAAATGTGTAAGGACCTGGGTTCAATCCCTGGGACTTAAAAAAAATTACCCCAGTGCCCGGTGTACAACCCCCCCCAAAACAACCCAAAAAACTCACACAAAAAAAACCCAAAATAAGTAGTACAAGAAATGAAAACCAATGTAGTGGGTAGAAAACCAGGAGGTAAGAGTAGCCCCTAACCACACAAGTGGAAGTAGTGGGGAAGGACAAAACTTCCAGGTGGTTCTGATAGCAGAAGGCAATACATCTTATGCATTTCTTTTTCTTTTTTTGAGATAAAGTCTCTCTATGTAGTTGAGACTGACCTGGAACTCACTATGTAGCCCAGGCTGGTCTTGAACTCACAGAGATCCTCCTGCCTCAGCCTCCCGAGTGCTGGAATTGCAGGCATGAGCCACCATATCCGGCTTTCTTTTTCTTTTCTTTCTTTTTTTCTTCCTCTCTCTCTCT